>NC_073303.1:32304325-32545744 GCF_027595985.1 Sorex araneus | reverse complement strand
GGGATGATATTTTGGGATCTATCAAACAACAGAAAATGAAAATCAGAAAAAACTTACCAGCCTTAGAGATTTAGTAGGAAGGTACAGACTTACATTGAAAATATAGTTACTAAGGCAGGGGTTCAAGTTCAAAATTGGTAACTGCTGTGGGGAACATGACCCACCCATAAGTGGCTGGGGACAGTGACAGTGGTTGTTTACTTAGCCTGTTTAGTGTAGCCTCACAGGGAAGGTGACCTTAGATGAAAGAGGAAAGGACATGAGGTATTATCTGGATGGATTTCTGGAGGCTCGTGCCAGGCAGGGAATCTCAGTGCAAATGAGTTGGAGCAAAGCTTTGCCAGGGAAAAGGAGGTGGCAGTATGGCTGGAGCAGTCACTGAGGTGAGGTCCTGGTGCCCTCAGGTATGAGGCCTCGACTGCCCTGGGAGGTTTGACTTGTATATAAGAGGGGCAGCTCCACGCAGGTTTGAGTAGAAGTTCAGCCCCGTGCAGTGTCTTTGGGGGCATCAGTCTGGACAGGTGAGGGGAGAGTGAGCTGCAGAGGACACTGGGAAACTAGTGCAGATGTGACAATTAGGGCTGTTCCCCAGCAATGCAGACCTAACTGTTCAGAGCTCGGGCCCAATGATTGGAAGTTGGTGGGACCTTAGAAGGTTCTGGTTGGCCACCCCTGCTGGTGCACTATGCAGTGCTGGGGATCAAACTCTGAGGCCGGCCTTATACATGCAGGGATGGTCTCCAGTCTTTGCACCATCTCTTGGCAGCTTTGTATGGCGAGACATTTAGCTCTGTAGGGGAAGGCAGAGAGAATAGGTTGGCAGCTGAACACAAAATTGTGAATGTTACAGAACAGCAGAGATGTTTGGACACTCAGCTAAGAAGCAGTTGCTGGCAAGACAGTGCGACGGTGAGAAATGTGAGGTTCTGTGAACTAGGACAGGTTATTCTGTGGATGCCCCCCCTGTTCCGCTGGGCATAGAGGAGCCTCATTATTCTCTGGTTTTATCTTCATGGGGGCTGTGTGAGCTTTCCAGAGTGTGCAGGGTTGGGCTGGGGGCACACCTGGTACTCTAACAACTGGAACAGATTTTTCAACACTTCGGTTTAAACTATGAGGGTTGATAGGGTTTGACAAGGCTAGCAATGGGTTTTCTGGGGGTAACAACAAAGATGGATTTTTTTCTTTAATTTTAATTAGAAACCATGATTTACAGAGTTGTGAGGTTTGAGTGGACCAAATACTCCACACTCAGAGCACCAACACTTTCCCCTTTGTAATGGGGTTGACAGTGGGATCCCTGTTCCATAAATCTATCCTGATTAGCCCAATCCAAGCAGGAGGAAAGAAATAATAAAACTCAGAGCAGAAAATAATGAGATGGAAACCCCCCAAAAAATCCGAAAGATTAGTGAATCCAAGAGTTGGTTCTTTGAGAAAATGAACAAGATTGATAAACCTCTAGCAAGTCTCACAAAATCCTAATAAACTGAATCAGAAATAAAAAGGGGGATATCACAACAGAAACTACAGAAATTCAAAGGATCCTCTGAGATTACTTTGAGAAGCTTTATTCCATGAGACAAGATAGCCTATAGGAAATGGATAAATTCCTGGATTCCTATAGCGTCCTGAGGCTCAACCAAGAAGATCTGGAATACCTGAACAGACCTATCACCATCAAGGAAATTGAAATGGCAATAAAAAGTCAACCCAAACACAAAAGTCCTGCCCAGATGGACTCACTAGTGAGTTCTTCCAAATCTTCAAAGCAGACTTACTCCCAATTCTCTTTAAGCTTTTCCAGGAAATTGAAGTATCAGAAAGTATCAGAAACAGTTTCTAGGAAGCAATTATCACCCTGATACCAAAAGCAGACAGAGATACCACAAAGGAAGAATTACGGGCCAATATCACTAATGAACACAGATGAAAGATTCTCAACAAACTCCTAGCAAACAGAATCCAACAACTCATCAAAAAGATCATACACAATGACCAAGTAAGTTTCATTTGCACCCGAGGGTGCAAAAAAAGCAGAGTAAATAACGACATCTGTATCTATAAGTTAATTGCAGCACTGTTCACAATATCCAAAATCTGGAAACAACCCAAGTGACCTAGGAAAGATGACTGGTTAAAGAAACTTTGATGCATCTAAACAATGGAATACTATGCAGCTTTTAGGAGAGATGAAATCATGAAATTTGCTTATAAGTGATATTGCTTCCCAATACACATGGAAGCACTGGCAGTCACCCACACAAACCAACTCCAGCGCCACCCTGTAAACTCTATTTACTGGTGTTGCCTCAGAGACCCATGAATAAATCTTGAAAGACATCAAAAGCCAGGGACACAGCAGCAAGTTTCAGCAGACACCACAGGGCGCCCCCTAGTGTGCACAGCTAGGAGCTCATGGAGAGTTCCCTGCTAGGAAGCCAAATTCGGACTGAGTTGTCTTTCTGAACTACGGCCACAAGGGGGCACTGCCGCCATGGTCGCTCCTACTTTGCAGGGGCGGGGCTGTGGTCTGACTCAGGCTGAGATGCTGACCTGGAGGAGGACACCCATGGGATGAAGGTGGCTTCAGTGCAGTCGTGGGGCAGGCTCAGGAGCCGGGTGGACAGTTGCGGAAGGGAAAGCTGTGGGGCCTTGTGCTCTGTCTGAGGTTCCAAAATGTCCCCAGAACCTCTTTCTCCAATCCGTGATGCCAAACCTAGAAACTACAAGGGAACTTTCCTTCCACTCCCTGTTCCTTTTCTTAGGAAAATTGTTCATCTTTTATCGCTACCACATTTCTACAGCTGATATGTTCATGCCAGGACAGTATCAAGAATTTTTACACTATGGGGCTGGAGAGATAGCACAGCGGGTAGGGCGTTTGCCTTGCACGCGGCCGACCCGGGTTCAAATCCCAGCATCCCATATGGTCCCCTGAGAACGGCCAGGGGTAATTCCTGAGTGCAGAGCCAGGAGTAACCCCTGTGCATCGCCAGGTGTGACCCAAAAAGCAAAAAAAAAAAAAAAAAAAAAAAAAAAAAAAAAAAGAATTTTTACACTATATTTCGATGTTCCTGCTTTCTTTACTCTCCTAGGATCCCATCCCAGGGTCGTTCACCCCAAGTAAAATCCCAGTCATGTCTCCCAAAGTTTCCTCTGACTGAGTCTTGGCTGACGTTGCATTGTAAGGAGGCTGCTCTGCTATACACTGGAGAAAGCCCCTCAGTTTGGGTATGGTGGTCAAGGCTAGGGGTGTCAGAAGCCCACAGACACAGTGTCATTCTCAACAGCACTTCAGGGAGTGCAGGAGCCATTTGGTCATCATTGTTGATGGTCACCCTCATTCCTTGATGACACAAGTTCATCAGTTTTTTTTTCTTTTTAGGTTACACTTGGCTATGCACAGGGGTCACTCCTGGCTCTGCACTCAGGAATTACCCCTGGCTGTGCTCAGGGGACCATATGGGATGCTGGGAATCGAACCTGGGTATGCCGCATGTAAGGCAAACACCCTACCTGCTGTGCTATCACTCCAGCCCCGTGTTCATCAGTTTCTCTATTTCAAGACATGTGTTTTATTTTGTACATACAAATATGTCTATTGTTGTAATTAAGGTGACATGTGCAGTGTTAATGCAAGTTTCTGCATCTCACCACCACCAAAGTGCCTAATACCATCCACCATCTCCTTATGCTACTTATGTTATTAACATTAATTCTCCTTGTTCACCTAACTCACTTCCAAAGATTACCTATGCTCCTTGTTCTCTTTTCCACACTGTTTCTTTAGAATGAATCCCTCTTAACACTCACAGTAAAAACTGTTCTTCGGGTTATATGAAACTTTCAATTTTGTTTGTTTATTTTTGGGTCTCACCCAGCAGTGCTCAGGGCTTACTCCTAGGGGGACTCAGGGAACCATATGTGGTGCCAGGGATTGAACCCCAGTCAGCTGTGTGTCAGGGAAACACCCTACCTGCTGCACTCTGACTCTGTCCTTAAGAATATTTTTAATTCTTCCGTACGTTACCAGTTTTTAAACATTACTTTAAACACTTTAAATTTTATGGCACTTGTAAAATAAATGTTTTGAGTATCAGATCATACTCAAAATATAAAATTCCAAACTAGTTCATGGCCATATTTTTTCACTGAACTATTATTTCTGCACAGCCAGGATGGACCCCTGCCTCCGTATATGGAAGGCCTGTGCCTTACCGCTGAGCCTTATCCCCAACTCACAGAACTAGCTTAGCTTTCCTGACTGGGAGAGGAGGCTAGATTGAATATCTGGAATATTGCTCACTGTTGACATTCTGGGGCCTGGGAGTGTTGCTCAGTGTAGACTGTCTGTCCTGAACACATGAGAGCATGAGTTTGATCCCTGGCTCCATCCCACATGCCTCATGAGATCCTGGTGATGCTGTCTTGTGTGATCCCCTGCCCCCCCAAAAGAATAGTTCTGTCCTTCACACCACAACCAAGAGTGCATGCAGGGGCGCCACAATTAAATGTTGTTACCTAAATTATGTTACAACTGAACAGTGTGTGAGCCCTGTGAGTAAGTGTGTGACCCCGTCAAGCACCACAACCAAGTGTGTGAGCACCAGTGAAGGCACCAACAGCAGGGACCACAAAGGGAAGGAAGGGACAGAAATAAATCAGCAATTAAAGAATCTCTTAAACCACCTTCTTACAAACGTCAGACCTTACAAGACAGTGAACCATGCCCAGGGGCCAGTGAGGTGCCTTAGCTCAAAGGGCCGGGGCGCAGGCTGTGTGTGCAGCAAGGCCAGGCTCACCCAGACTGCAAGGTTCCCTGAGCACCCCTGGGAGCAGCCCCCAAGCACAGAGCCTGGAGTAACCCTGAGCACAGCGGGGTGTAGTACCCCCACCCTGCCCCAAATGAGCAGATACCAAGAAAGGGAGAGACCCTGCAGGAGCTCCACAGATAACAGATCCTGAGACAGGGGGAAGGTCTGTGTGTCCTTAGTGACAGTAACTGTAGCCTCACATCAGTCGTTACTTTGCTGCACTTTCCTCTAGTCTGTCACATGTCCTCTCCTGGAACCCCATGTGGGTCTCTGAGCCCAGCAGAGTCCAGCCCTGCTCTCCCACAGGCCATTTCCCAGGCAGTCACTCTCTCACCTCTGAGCGCTGCCCCACTGCCTCCTCCCTCTGCCAACCAGTCAGTCCCTCCCCTTCGCCATGCTCAGGTGATGAGTTTACCTTATGTTGTATTCAGGTTTTCTGGGTTTTGGATAACATCTGCCTGTACTCAGGGATTAGTCCTGGGGGGGTTCAGGTGACTATATGGGGTGTCAGGGATAGAACCCTGGTCAGTGGTGAGCAAGGCAATCACCTTATTCACTTTCCAATCTGTCTGGTCCCTATGTCACTTTCATCCCATATAAACAGAGTCTGAGGAGAGAACAGCTCCATCATCTCCCCACTCTCTCATCAGGACCTGGATGCTCTTTCCCCCCAGGGAGGGGCAGGACCATTGCTGTCCAAGGTCCCCTCAGCTTGGGACATGATTGGACCCTTAAAGAGATACTAAATAAATCAAAACAAATGCTTCCACCTTATCCCACTCTCAGCCTCATGTTCTCTCCCACCTGCTGTCTCATGTCTCCCACACTGGGTGCCCAAAGGGAGCCCCGGCCTCACCCATGGGAGCCTGGAGCCCCGCTGACAACATCCACTTGTGATCCTCATTAACACACCAGATTTGAGTCCATATCTCACCTACCAAATTGATATTTTATTTTTACCAAATAAATATTAAACATGTGATTTCAGAATCCTAATACATCTATAAGACTTTAGGTCCCAATATTCATGTTTCCCCATTTCTTGAAACAACAGAGTTTTACCCTCATAATTACCTCTTATAGTTAACTGACACAATTGTTAAAAATACCAGCCCTACATATTCGAATAAAGCTTATGATTTCTATATATGTCACATAAATAATAGATTAAAGGCAGGAGAAAATATGAAAATCCAGCCAGCTTCTGATGAGACAGAGAAGACACTTTGAATGCATACAGTGTAAATGACTCACTCTTCCGCAGCACCATTTATGTTCTGAATTAGTTTTGTCCTTTTTCCTTCCTATTTGGGGGTGGGGACTTCCAAACAGTGCTCAGAAGGCCTCTGAGAGAGCTCCAGGTTCTCCAGTGCCACACCTGTGGTGCTCAGAACCCAGCTGCCTGGACCTCTAAACCCCTGAAGCACTTTTTTTGAGGGGAGACTTTCTGCAAGCACCATGATTTACAAAGTTGTTTGTTATGCAGTTGCTTCAGGAAGTCCATGTTCCAAAGCCAATTCCACCACCAGTGTGACCGTCCCTTCACCAAAGTCCCCAGTTTCCTACCCAGCCCCTCAACCTGCCCTGTAAGCAGGCACAAAGAAATTTAGTTCAACATATGCTTGTTACAACACATGCTAGAACATACAACTTATTCCAGCATTAAATAATTCCATTATAGTGCCATTTCCTGCTGGGATAAACAAGGTGGCACTTGAGTTCTAGCTCTCTGAGATTGAATAGGTGGACCGGCTCTCTGAGGTTGCACAGGTGACCTGCTCTGATGTGATGTGGCCTGGCTCCCTGAGATAGCACAGGTGGACTGGCTCTCTGAGGTCGCACACACGCTCTGGCTCTGAGGTTGCACATGTCAGCTGTGGTGTCAGCACACTTGGCTGTGCAGCTCATTATTTTGATCGCACGCTGGCATTTCCTCCACAGCCACAGGCCTTACCCCCTAGAGGGCACAAAATTATTTACTATATAATGCTTTTTACAGGAAAAAAGTATCGGGAAATAGATCAATAGGAATCAATCTGTGATCATTGTTCTATCTCACAATGCTGCGTGTCTGAGTGTTTACTGGATGTTTCGTGCCTCTGAGCCTTCTCCGTTACTATTTTTGCTCACTGAGCTATTACAGAAGGTAAGGTGCTTGCCTTGCATGTGGCCAACACGGGTTTGATCTATAGCACCACATATGGTCCCATGAACCTGCCAAGAGTGATCCCTGAGCACACATTACTCCTGAGCGCTGCCTGGTGTGGCCAAAAGCCAAAAACAAACAAACAAACAAACAAACAAAAATCACCACCCTCAATAGAGGGTCTTTAACTCAGATTCCTCTCACGGCAAACACTGACAGGCATAACCTGAACGCAAGAAGCATCTCTGGGGTCCTCACGAACTTGTAAGATTGTAGCAAGATACTGACACGAAAACCATGGAAAATCGATGAGTCAGTCTCAGTCCTGGACATGGGACACAGTGCGACAAAGATCAGGTGAGGGAGCAGGTGAGAGGGCGAAGTCCCAGGTCCCAGGTGTGGCTCCCAGTGTTCCCAGGGTTGTGTTGGGGGCGGGAGATCAGACCTGGGGATTCCTGGTCTCCCCAGAGTTTCACTTCTCCCTCTGCAACCTGTGTTAGCTCCATCGGCCCGGATACTCGTGACGCCTCCCCAATCCTCACTCCCATTGGGCATCGCTGTCTAGAGCAGCCAATCAGCGTCAACACGGTTCCCCGTTATAAACTGAGGCACTCGCGAGGGAGTCAGAACCCGTTTCCTTCCTTCAGTATGTGGGTGCCGCGACCCCTCCTGCTGCTGCTCTCGGGGGCCCTGGCCCTGACCCAGACACTGGCGGGTGAGTGCGGGGTCGGGAGGGGAGTTCGTTGCGGGGAGAAGGGTGGGGACTGCCAGGCACTGATGTGCAGGACCCCGAGAAGGAGTTTCTCCGGTTCCCTGCCCGGATGCCCCCAAATGTTCCTCCTTGTCCCCCCGACCCCCAACTCCCCCCGCGCCCCTAAGTCTCGCCCTTCTCGGTCCCTCCCCCCTTCCCGTCTCCCGAGCCCCCTCCCTTTCCCTCACCCTGGCCCCGGGGCGCGGGGGTCGGCGGGGCGGGCCGGGTGTCACCCCTTCCCTCCCCCAGGCCCCCACTCCCTGCGGTATTTCTACACCGCCGTGTCCCGGCCCGGCGGGGAGCCCCGCTTCATCGCCGTCGGCTACGTGGACGACACGCAGTTCGTGCGCTTCGACAGCGACTCGGCGAGTCCGAGGATGGAGCCGCGGGCGCCGTGGGTGGAGCAGGAGGGACCCGAGTACTGGGAGCGGGAGACGCGGAACGCCAAGGGCGAGGCACAGACTTTCCAAGGGAACCTGAACATCGCGCGCGGCTACTACAACCAGAGCGAGGCGGGTGAGCGCGGCCGGGCAGGGACGAGCCAACACGGGGACTGGCCGGGTCGCCCCGAGTCGGGTCCGAGCGTCCCCGAGGCTGAGGGACCCGCCCCGGACCCTTGACCGGAAGGCGCCGCGGGGACCGGGCCCCGGTTTCGTTTTCGGTTCTGCGTTAATCTGTGCGGGCGGGTCAGACTCTCACACCCTCCAGCACATGTACGGCTGCGACGTGGGGTCCGACGGGCGCCTCCTGCGCGGGTACGAACAATACTCCTATGATGGCGCCGACTACATCGCCCTGAACGAGGACCTGCGCTCCTGGACGGCGGCGGCGGGCACGCAGGCTTGGAGAACCCAGCGCAAGTGGGAGCAGGACGGTGAGGCTGAGTACCTCAGGAACTACCTGGAGGGCAGGTGCGTGCAGTCTCTGAGGAGATACCTGGAGAACGGAAACGACACGCTGCTGCGCGCAGGTACTGGGTACCCGGTGTTGATGACCCCTGACCTTCCCTGTGAGGGGTGGGGGACTCCCCACAGGGGGGACATAGTGTGGTTCAGTGTCCGAACAGCGCCCCTTCTTCAGTCAGGAGAGGGACTGACACGCCTGGTTTCCATATTCTGTACCACAGAGACCCGCCCTCCCCTCAGGCCACCCTGTGTCCTCAGGACCCTGAAGTTACTCGGTTTTTGTGTTTGGGGGGGCTGGGGGGGAGAGGGAGGGGCGACCTTCTCTGAAATAACGAATATGGCTTCCCTGGGGCCAGGCAGCCATCTGTGAACTCTCTCAGATCTCAGCTCTGATCCTGCTTCTCTCAGTCACTCACCCTCCACCAGGGCAGGACAGAGTCAGTGTCTCCTGAGAGATCCGAACCTCCTTCCCTAACCCTGTTCTAGAACTTTCCAAGGAATTAGGATTTTACCCAGTTTCTCCAGTCAAGCTTGTGTGTGGATTTTTACCTCCTTTGCAAACCAATTATCCTGTTCAACCTCATTGTGGAAGTGACACAAAATGTGAATTTTTTCAATTTTCTCCTCAGAACCCCCCAAAAGACACATCACCCACCACCCCTTCTCTAACCGGGAGGTCACCCTGAGGTGCTGGGCCCTGGGCTTCTACCCTGCCGAGATCACCCTGACCTGGCAGCGTGATGGGGAGGACCTGACCCAGGACACAGAGCTGGTGGAGACCAGGCCTTCAGGGGATGGAACCTTCCAGAAGTGGGCGGCTGTGCTGGTGCCTTCTGGAGAGGAGCAGAGATACACGTGCCGTGTGCAGCACCAGGGGCTGCCGGAGCCTGTCACCCTGAGATGGGGTGAGGACGGGGACGGGGCACAGAGCCTGTTCTCAGGGAATCAAGGCTGTCCCCTCTGGGGAACTGTTGAGGGTCAGGCTCGGGCTGGGGGTCAGACCCTCTCCTTCCTCCCTTCCCAGAGCCCCCTTCTCAGCCCACCATCCTCACTGTGGGCATCATTGTGGTCCTGGCTCTTGGGGCTGTGGTCACTGGAGCTGTGGTGGCAGCTGTGATCTGCAGGAGGAAGCGCTCAGGTAAGATGGGGGTAGTTTGGGGGGGATTCTGTCCAACATGGCAGGTCTTGAGTCTTGTCCCACTTTGGGGGTCTCCCCCCTGTATTAGTTCTCCTGCCCAATTAGCGGGAGCACCACCGGCCCCCGTGCTGTTGCTCACACTCCCCTGTGTGTGCCGCTCTCAGGTTTGCTCAGGAAAGACACGTTCACCTCCATAAGCTGGGCATGAACCTGGTCCCCAGGGTCACGGGGACTGTCCCTGTGAGCACAGACCGCCAGGAGAGGCTGGTCAGTCCAGGAGCGTCTCCTTCCTGCGTGTTTCCTAGTCCTGCCCTCAGTCTTCAGAGTTCTGACGCTTCCCGGGGGTCCGGGCCTAGAGAGCTGCTCTGTGGGCTCAGGACCCAGTGCTCTCCCCGACCTTCCCTGGATGTTTCCTTCCCACAGGTGGGAAAGGAGGACAGTACACTCAGGCTGCAAGTAAGTGTGGGCAGGGCTGGGGCCCTGGAATCCTGGGGACAGAGACCAGAGCCCTTGGATCCTCCTCTAGTCCCACCTCCTGGGCTCTGACCTTGGCCTGTTTGTTCCTCTCCAGACAGCGACAGTTCCCAGGGCTCCGATAAGTCTCTCTCGAGCCCTAGAGGTGAGACTCTGGAGGCTGGAGTGGGTGGGATTGGGCAGAGGGGACAGCACTGGGTTTGGGGGTTCTTTGAGCGGGATGCTGGGAGCTTGCTCAGGATGTCACCACTTCTGTCACTCACTGAGTCTCTTCATTCTTTTCTCTCACAGTGTGAGGCAGCTGCCCCGCTGGGTTCCTCACATCCCAGTGTTGTGACTCAAGAACTGCTGATTCTCCTTCTGCCCTGGGACCTGAGTGTGTCTGTGTCCCGTCACACACTGTGAGGGGGGAGACTGGCCCACCCCTGCCCACGAGACCCTCCACACTGACCTGCGTTCTCTTCCCTGATGCTCTGGGCTGTGCCAGCAGAGACAGGGTCAGCTGTCCCCATCTGTGTTAGCTTCTTGTTTTCCTAAATAGTTTCTCCCTTACTGAAATCAGCATCTGATTTGCATTTTTCTAATTCCTGTTTTGTGGGGTTGAGGTTTAATAAAGGAAATCCCTGAAATTTGAGAAGAAAAATTTAAAAATCTTGAGACCTTCCATGTGTTTTCTGTTTTGATTTGAGTCTGTCTGACTTGTGACCAGAGAGGCTGTGAGGGAAAGGGAGGGGACAGAGGTGTGCCCTGTCTGTCTCTGTCTCAGTCATTGTGGGCTTTGATGCACCTCCACCTCCTTTGTTGCTTTGGGGGAGGGGAGCGCCATCCTGGTTCTGCAGTCATGGGTCACTCCTGGTAGGCTCAGATCAGATCAGGTTGGCCACATGCAAGGAAAGCGCCTCCCCTTGTACTGTCGCTCAGGCTCCCTCTAACCCCTGTGTCATCTCCTGAAGTCCCAGTGTGTTCTATTTTAAAAATTTCTAAATTCTGTATCCCAGAGATTGTGTGATCCACAACAAACCCTAACAGAATGAGAACATAAATTTTTTGTTGTTGTTGTTCAGCAATAAAATCTGTTTATTTTATTTTGTTTCTTTTACCCCTTATGAGATAGTGGGGAATAGGGATTGGAAAGGATAAGTTGTTACATAGTAGGTTCAACTAAAACTATTACTAAGGTTTTTGTCCATAGGTTAGATAGACTAAATGAACAGATTTTCTTACAAAATGATTTTTCAGATTTTTAAAATTTCATGGGAGTAGTACAACACAATGCACATAACATCTTCAGATAAACCCAGGTTGAATCACTGTTTTTTGTTTACTGGTATTTTTATTTATTTATTTATTTTTAATTAGTGAATCACCGTCAGGGTACAGTTACAGATTTATACACTTTTGTGCTTATGCTTCCCTCATACAAAGTTCGGGAACCCATCCCTTCACCAGTGCCCATTCTCCACCACCAGTAAACCCAGCATCCCTCCCACCCTCCCCAATCCCATCTCCCCCCACCCCACGAGAACATAACATTTTATTGTAAATTTTAAATTCGGTTTACAAACAAGCGTCAATTGCCTCAAACTGCAAGTGCTTCCCTTGGGCAGAGCCTCACCCATGAGTAAACTTTCTCCTTGGCCTCAGGCTGCATTTGTAGCCGCCCATCATGTCTTCCCTCACACCTAATATTCCAGGAGTAGCACATTTAGTGGGGTTTAAAGTAGAAGGCAACCAATCTTAGAAGGAAATATATTTTTACAGACATGTATATACAGACATGTATATACATAATATATATATTGTATTTATTTATTATTTTCACTCCTCTCTGTTTTTAAGAGTTGGGGCGGAGGGGCAGTGCACAATATTCTGTGACCTGATTTCCAGAGACCAGCTCTATTCAGGAGTCCATCACTGTTGCCTCATTAGAATAAAGATGCTCCTATTCCTCTCCCATCCCCTCAAATTCATGAAGTTTCAGGAGCCCTGTGTCAGGAAGCACAGGAAAAGACAAATATTAGAACTGAATATGTGTCTAAAACTTTGACCACTGAGGAAATTCCAAGAGTTCTAAAGGCTCTCTACCAGAAATGGGAATGAAGCAAAAATGTGTGTGTTACTATAAACCTCAAAATCACAACTTCAGTTGAGATAGTTGGGCAGATCCCAAGCTTACCCACCACATCCCTCATTTTCACATAGAACTTCTGCCTTGGCTAAGTCCACACATTTCTGGAATGACCCTCTCAATTGGATTTGCAACTGTCCTTTAGTTCTCTCTGCCCATCCTCAAAAGGTTATTTTTGAGGATATACTTTAAAAAGCTCATATGTAAAGCTGGTTAATAATCCTGGGACTCTCATACTTTTATAGGGCATCTATGACAAAAATTCCCTTCTTAAGGCTTCCCCTAATAAATTCCTTCTGAGTTTAACCTCATCTTGGCTTCACTTAGAGGATGTAGACTGGACTATCAAAGCCATTTCTGTTGCTACACCAACAACAATGTTTGATTCAATCCTTTAGCTCCTTTGTTCCCTTAGATTCTTCTGTCACCATCTGATTTTACTTGGTTTTATCTCTTTGAGCTAATAGAAAATTGTTCTTCCAAGCCACCAATTTTAGGATTATCTGTTACAAAGTAATAAGTATTAATAAGGTTTTCTTGTTTCTGCTGTTCTATAGATATTACTTCCATTGACTTTGTTTCCTGAGCCTTGTAACTGTTATTCATATTAGCTTCAGTTTCTTCTCTTCTACTTCTTCCTTTTACATTTTAAATGTATTTTTTCTTTTCCTTTCTTTTTTTTTTCTTTTTGGGTCACACCCGGCTCTGCATTCAGGAATTACCCCTGGTGGTGCTCAGGGGACCATATGGGATGCTGGGAATCGAACCTGGGTTGGCCGCGTGCAAGGCAAACGCCCTCCCCACTGTGCTATCACTCCAGCCCCAAAACTGAGAAGAGCTTTTTTTTTTTTTTTTTGCTTTTTGGGTCACACCCAGCGATGCTCAGGGGTTACTCCTGGCTTTGCACTCAAGAATTACTCTTGACAGTGCTTGGGGGACGATATGGGATGCCGGGGATCGAACCCGGGTCAGCAGTGTGCAAGGCAAACACCCTACCTGCTGTGCTATCGCTCTGGCCCCTTCTTTTCCTTTCATTGACATTATAATGACAGAAGTAAGAAGTGTGTGCTTGTACATGTGTGTTTGTGTGTATGTTGAGGTACAACTGTCACAAATATATCTGTTTTAATATATGATAAAAAGGGGGATATATTTTGAGGAAATAAGTGTTACGTGAGTGGCAGAAATGTAAATTTCCCAGTAAAAGGAAGAATAAGGTGCTGGAGCGATAGCACAGTGGGTAGGGCATTTGCCTTGCATGCTGCTGACCTAGGTTCGATTCCCATGATCCCATATGGTCCCCCGAGCACCATCAGGAGCAATTCCTGAGTGTAGAGCCAGGAGTAACCCCTGTGCATCGACAAGCGTGACCCAAAAAGCAAAAATAATAATAATAATAATAAGGGGTAATATTTGCAAATCTTTCTACTTTCATACTAAAATAATATAGGGCATATTTCATATTTTAAAAATATTTTCTCATCATTCAATGAAAAATTTGTTCAATGTATTATAAAAAAATAATAATAGCATCTTTACTCTCAAGGATGGCTAATAAAAAAGTAAAGAGTGCTATAATTGGGCTAAAGATAAAAATTGTGTGCTAGTCAAGCCTCTTAAGAATTGATGTAAACAGTTGATGTTTTGCCCTGCGCTCCTGCCTGCTGTCGCCTGGGTGTTTGAAAAGTTCAACTCAAAAAATGTATATTAGACCAAATTGTACAATTTCTATCAATAATATGAATGACAAAATTTAGAAAGAAAGACTAAAGAGATGCCTATATACCCTGTTTTCTCAGTTTGGCCCTGAGGTAGATATTGTGGCTTTAAAGACCATGAAGATGAGGGGACAAGCTTTTGTTATGTTTAAGGAACTTGGTTCATCCTCTAATGCCTTAAGGCACTTACAAGGATTTCCATTTTGTGGTAAACGAATGTGAATCCAGAATGCAAAAATAGGTTCTGATATAATATCTAAGATGCGTGGCTCTTTTGCTGAGAGAAAATAAGAAAAAAAAAAAGGAAAAAGCCAAAACTATGGAGCAGACTGCAGCAATTGTAAATAAGAAGCCCAATCTGGGAACCCAAATTCAGCTAATACACAAGGAATTTAGCACAAAATCCTCAGGTTCCTGACTACCCTTCAAACTATATTTCATTCCTCAATAATTTACCAGAAGAGACTAATGAGATGTTATCCATGCTGTTTAATCAAGTCCCTGGTTTTAAAGAAGTGCGTTTGGTACCTGGAAGAGATGACATTGCTTTTGTTGAATTTGAAAACGATGGTCAGGCTGGAGCTGCCAGGGATGCCTGACAGGGATTAAAGATCGCACCATCCCACGCCATGAAGACTACCTGGACCAAGAAATAACATTTGAGATTGTTGTGTTTAAAGGACTTGGTGTTATTTATAGGTTGTTTTTCTTTTTTTAGGTAGCATTTGTTCTGGGCGTTGTGATAACTGGAGATGGATGAGAGAGGAAGGAAGAGTGAAATTTTCGTGGAGTTAAGATTACCTAGTCTTCTGAGGTTGGAAATGTGTAAGGCCTTAGTTTTATACAATAAGCCTTTATTTGTATTCTATGTCAAAAAAAGAAAAGTTGATGTTTTACTCTGTGTATATTTTTATAATTATTTTAAAAGCAACAGTCCTATATAGTTAATTAAATACTTTCACACTGCAATCTCAAGAAAAGGACTTTTGAAATTAGGCATGATCTGTGTCTTGACAAAATTTATCTCTTTCATGTCCTTTTGTAGCAAGATAGAGCAAAACAGGTTAGAAAGTGTGCTTTTAAAATAACTATCACAAAATACTGTCATAGAAACTTTGTTTAAAAGAATGGGCTCTCTTTAGTGTGTGGGAAACTTTCACTACTGTCACTGTATGTACACATATGATTTTTGAAATATAGAAAAGTAAGCCCTTTGTCTTTATCAGAGACAATTTTTTCCTGGCCACACATATAGTACCAGTACAATGCTTTTTGAATCTTTTGAATTGAACTGATATCTTTTTAAGTATCAGAATGCAAGTTTGACATGATGTTATTTTAATGTCTTCAAGTAAGCAATCTTAGCCTCAACAGTAAGTTGTACATTGTACACTTGCTTTGGCGATACTTGAAAAACATTAAATTTGCTAGAATAAGGTGGATTCCTTAATTTCTTCCTTAATTCTACCTTAAAACATTATTAAATAACTTTTGCCCAGTACCTGGCAGAGGGGTAGTTTATTTCCAGCCCTGCCAGCTCCTTCCATCAGCTGTGTGGACCTCCCCGACAGTGACCCATTCCCCGCACACATCCCAACCCAGAATCCTGAGGGCAACACTTCCCAGCATCCCTAGGACCTACAGTGTGGCAGGGGGCGTGGTTTCCAAGGGCGCTGTTATTTTCCCCTTTCCCAGCACTCTGGACTCACATCTCAATCTCCATTTGTTGATAATCATCTCTCTCAATGTCAATGGTCAAAATTCACCAATTAAGAGACACAGAATGGCAAACTGGATTCAGAAACTGAACATTCTGCTGCCTACCAGAAACACATGTGAGCAGTCGGAGCAAACAGAGACTCAAAGTCGAAGGGTGGAAAACAATCCTGCAAGCAAACAACTCCCTCAAAAAAAGCTGGAGTGGCCATACTAGTATCTGACAACATAGGCTTCTGGTTGAGAAAGATTAGAAGGGGACAACACGGACAACATTTTAATAATCAAGGGATATGTACAGCAGGAATTAATTATACTTCTAAACATATATGCACCCAAGGAGGGACCAGTTAATTACTTAAAACAACTGATAATAGATTTTAAGAAGGACATTGGAAGCAACACAATAGTAGTTGGAGACTTCAACACCAGCTAATCTGTTGAGTGAACATTCGTTCAGTCAGAGGGTCTGAGACAAGGAACACAAGAGAAATGATATTTCTTGTATGGCCTGGACTTGGTCAGATCCTGTGACAAAAGGTCCTGAGATCTTCTTTTATTACCATCCTACCTCTAAAAGGCTCAATACAGTGACGTCATCCAAAGAAGTTACAGAAAGAACATTGAGGCAGCAAGGCATGTATTGTTTACTTCTGTCTGCAAATCAGTGGATTTAGGCCTCTGGAAACAGATACAGAACCAAAACTGTAACCAAAACCTTTCCTGGACTACAAGCATCTGGGTTTGCAGCCCAAAGACAAACCAGGCAGCATCTGGAATCTATATCCCAAAGACTAGGCTGGGCTAGCACCTGGAATATGCTTGTCAAAGACCAGGCTGGGTTTAGCACCTGAAATCTGCATGTCAAAGACAAACCAGGCATCTGTGAAAAAAGGAAAACTGACTCTTTCAATAAACAAATTATTTACTGAAGGCAGCTTAAAGGAAAAGATGTTCTGCTTCATCCAAACCAGTCAGGACACAGGAGAAATCTCACCCATTTTCATGGATCCCTATGTTCCTGCCTGTGTGTCGTGCAGTCTACATGGGCTCATCCTGATGGCTCAGTCCAGCCCCCACAGTTATCATCTCTGGATAGATCAACAAGATTAAAACTCAGCAAGGAAACACTGAAGGAAGAAGGAAGGAAGAAATAGAGAGAAAGCGCGAATAGATGTACACAGGACTTCACGTCCCCCCCCCCAAAAAAAAAAACGAATACACGTTCTTTTTCAGTGCACATGGGAAGTTCTCCAAAATAGACCACTTTCTAGGTCACAAAACATACCTCAATAGCATCAGGAAGATAGAAATTGTATCAACTATCTTCTCAGACCACAACGCACTGAAGATAGAAGTTTATCACACACAGACTAGAAGAACCAAATCAAACAGCTTCAATTTTAACAACTCAATGTTGAACAACAAATGGATCAGAGAGGAAATCAAGGGAGAAATCAAAAGACACCTGAAAACAAGTGAAAATGAAGACATGGGCTACCAGAACCTGTGGGATGCAGCTAAAGCTATGTTAAGAGTAAAATTTATAGCTCTGCAAGCATTTCTGCAAGGAAGGAAGAAAGGGCCCAGATAGATAACTTCACAGCTCAAGATCTTAGAAAAGGACCTATAAAAGGAGCTCAAATCAGACAGAAGTAAAGAAATAATAAAACTTAGAGCAGAAATTAATGACATGGAAACCAAAAAAACAATCCTAATGAGCTGGTTCTTTGAGAAAATAAACAAGATCGATTAACCACGAGCAAGACTCACAAAGAAAGAAAGAGAGAGAACGCTAATGAACTGAATCGGAAATGAAAAGGGGGATAGGAACATCACAACAGACACCAAAGAAATTCAAAGGATCATCAGAGACTACTTTGAACATCTCTGTGCCACGAAACAAGAGAACCTAGAAGAAATGGATAAATTCCTGGATTCCTATAATCTCCCAAGACGGAACCAAGAAGATTTGAAATACCTGAGCAGACCTATTACTATCAAGGAAATTGAAACTGTAATCAAAAGTCTTCCCCAAAACAAAAGCCCAGGCCCGGATTGATTCACTAGTGAATTCTACCAAACATTTAAAGAGGACCAATTGCCAGTTATTCTCAAGCTTTTCCAGGAAACTGAAGAAGCAGAAATTCTCCCAAACAGTTTCTATGGGGAACATATTTCCCTAATACCAAAAGCAAACAGAGACACCACAAAAAAAAAAAAAAGAAAACTACAGGCTGATATCCCTGATGAACATGGATGCAAAGATCCTCAACAAAATATTAGCAAATAGAATCCAACAACTCATCAAAAAGGTCATAGACTACAACAAGTGGGATTCATCCCGGGATGCAAGGATGGTTTAACATTCGAATATCAGTCAACATAATCCATCATATCAACAAAAGCAAATATAACAGTTCCATAAGCCTTAAGCCTATGCAAGCATTATCTTCAATGTGAAAAAAATAAAAGCCTTCCCTCTAAGATCTGGGACAAGACAAGGATGCCCACTCTTACCACTTCTGTTCAATATAATACTGGAAAAACTTGCAGTAGCAGTTAGGCAAGAAAAAAGATATTAAGGCCATACAGATAGGAAAGGAAGAAATCAAGCTCTCAGTATTTGCAGATGATATGATACTATATTTGGAGAACCATAAAGCCTCTACCAAGAAGCTCCTAGAAACAATAGACTTGTATAGTAAAGTTGCAAGCCATAAAATCAATACACAAAAACCCTTGGCTTTCCTACACACAAATAATGAGAGAGAAGAAAGTGAGATGAAAAAAGCAATCCCATTCACAATCATGCCTCTGAAAATCAAGTACCTCAGAATCAGCTTAACTAAGAGGAAAAGGACCTGTACAAAGAAAACTACAAAACACTACTTCACAAAATAATAAATGAGGAAAAAGTAAATGAAAGCATATCCCCTGCTCATGGATTGGGAGAAATAACTTTGTCAAAATGGCAATACTCCCCAAAACATTGCACAGATTTCATACGATCCCTATAAGAATACCCATGAAATTCTTCAAAGAAGTGGATCAAACACTCCTGAAATTCATATGGAACAGTAAACCTCCACGAATAGCTAAAGCAATTCTTGAGAAAAAGAAGATGGGAGACATCAACTTCCCCAACCTCAAACTCTACTACAAAGTGGTAATAATTAAAACACCATGGAGTTAGAACAAAGGCAGAGCCACAGACCTTTGGAACAGAGTTGAATATCCTTACACACACCCTCAAATATATGATCATCTAATCTTTGCTAAGGGACAAGGTATGTGAAGTGAAGTAAGGAAAACCTCTTTAACAAATGATGCTGGCAAAACTGGGCAACTACATGCAAAAAAAAAAAAAAATGGACTCAGGCTTCTACATAACACCAAGCACAAAAGTCAGATGAAAATGGATTAAAGACCTCAACATAAGACCAGAATCCATTAGGTACATAGAAGTAAATGTCGGCAAAATACTTCATGACATGGAAGTTAAAGGTATCTTCAAAGATGACATGCCACTGACCAAGCAAGTGGAGCAGAGTTAAACAAATGGGACTATCTTAAAACTAAGAGGCTTCTGTACCTCAAAAGAAGCAATAACCAGGGGCCGGTGCGATAGTATAGAAGGTAAGGCACTTGCCTTGCACATGGCCAATCCAAGTTTAATTCCTGGCATCCCATCTGGTTCCCCAAGGATGGACAGGAGGAAATCTGGAATACAGAGCCAGGAGTAGCTACTGAGCATCGCTGGTGTGACCCAAAAAGCCATTAAAAATATATGTTAAAAAAAACCAGTGAACAGAATCCAAAGACAGTTTATAGAATGTGAAAGGATATTCACCCAAAACTCATCTATTAATGATTAATATCAAGGATATACAAGGCATTGGTTGAACTCTACAAGAAGAAAACATCCAATCCCATCAGAAAGTGGGGCTATGAAGTGAACAGAAACTTTCTCGAAGTAGAAATCCCAATGGCCAAAAGGCACGTGAAAAAATGCTCTTTATCACTAATCATCAGCGAGATGCAGATTAAAACAACAATGATATGTTATCTCACACCACGGAGACTGGCCCATATCCAAAAAAACCAAAAGCAACTGCTGTTGGCATGGATGGGGGGAGAAGGGGATTCTCCTCCACTGTTGGTGAGAATGCCAACTGATTCAGCCCTTTAGGAAAACAGTATGGACATTTCTCAAAAAATTAGAAATTGAGCTCCCATTTGAACCAGCAATACCACTTCTGGGAATATATCCCGGAGAGGCAAAAAAAAGTATAGTAGAAATGACATCTGCACTTGTATGTTTATTGCAGTACTGTTTACAATAGTCAGAATCTGGGAAAAAATTCATCTGTGGACAAGAACAGATGACTGGTTAAAGAAACTCTGGTGCATCTACACAATGGAATACTATGCAGTTGTTAGAAAAGATGAAGTTATGGAATTTGCATATAAGTGGATTGACATGGAGATTATCATGCTAAGTGAAATGAGTTAAAGAGGGACAGACATAGAAGGACTGTACTCATTTGTGGAATATAAAGTAACATAATGGGAGACTAACACCCAAGGATTTTTTTTTGCTTTTTGCTATTTGGGTCGCACCTGGTGATGCACAGGGATCATTCCCAGTTCTGCACTCAGGAATTACCCCTGGCGGTATTCAGGGAAACATATGGGATGCTGGGAATCAACCCAGGATCAGCCATGTGCAAGGCAAACGCCCTACCCACTTTGCTATTGCTCCAGCCCCACCCAAGGATATTCTTTTCTTTTTTAAAAAAAATATTTAATTGAATCACCATGTGAAAAGTTACAAAGCTTTCAGGCTTAAGTCTCAGTCATACAATGATCAAACACCCATCCCTTCACCAGTGCATATATCCCACCACCAAGAACCCCAGTATACCTCCCATCCCACCCTTCGCTATCTGTGAGGCTGATGATTTTCACTTTAATTTCTCTTTACTTTGATTACATTCAATATTTCAACAGAAAACTCACTATTATTATTTGGAATTTCCCCCCCAAAATCATACTTGCCAAAAAAGCAGCATTTGAAAATTTGTTTTCCATTGCTGAGAATGAAGAGTATATGAAGTTTTGGATTTCTTGTATTTTAGTGACTAAGTCCAGAGAAATTTCTGCCAGGAATTGCATCATTGCAAGCTCGTACCTCTCTTTCGTGGACCTTATAAGATGGCGGTCACCACGCTGCCACGGGGGAAAGAAAAGGCTGAGAGAGAAAAACCTTTCCTCTCCGGGGAGGCATGGGTCTGTAGCTTAGTTCACAGTCTAGAGGCATTTCTGCAAGAAGCTGATGGTGCCGAAAGTAGTTAGTGGGCCTCTGGGATTATGGGCGTTCAGCAACAGAGGGGCTGAGTGCGTGCGGCCTCTCGCACGCTCTGGCGGAGAGCGGCCCCCGCCCAAGGATATTCTTATGCTATACCAAAAGCAGAAGAGTTAGCATTATTGTAACAATGTTACCTTAACTACAGTTCAAACAGACAACAAAACAAAAGTTCAGTCAACGTTATGGGCTCACTGAGCAGCATTTTTGCCCAAAATAGGTTGAACCTAATGCCAGGGCCTCTCACGGCAGATTCATGTCCCTTTTTCTCTTCACTCTGAACTCTCAGTCCAAAGTGCTGGATCCTCAGTTTCTTCCAGAGGTCAGAGCAGTTCAACCACTAGGGACACCTGGGAGTTCTTTAAGCACCAGGAGAAAGCACCAGGACAGTCCCTGGAGAGCTGGGACACCTGTAGAGAATAAGCTCCCACCTGACATTAGGAGGAGCAACGTTTCCTTCCTGCTCTCGGTAAAAGTGATGAAAATTTCCTCAGCTACTTCTCTGCCCACTTTGGGGGCTTCTTCGTGCTCAGACAGGAACTGGTACAGCCTCACTGTCACTCCTGGCAGTTTGCTTCCCTGTTCAGTCCTGAAAAATTAATGCAAAATAAAGAAAGTGAAGGGACAGAGAGTCACAGCTGTCAGAAAATATTAGAATTAGAGCTAGCAAAGACTTTACAAGTCATTCTAATTATACAGATGAAGGATAATCAATTGTAAATTTTATTAAGGCCAGTAAGTGGCAAAGCAAAGATGCAAACCTAGAATTTCTGGTTTCTAGCCAAGTGAATTGTCCAGTTCCAGGAGTATAGACAGAGGCTGAAAGTGTGGGAAAGCAGCGGGAGTGTTGTCTCTCCCTGACACTTTCCATCACAGACGCACAGAGATCAAATGGAGATTCGGGCACTGGAGCAACAGGTCTGACACAGGTGGCTCCATCCTATAGTGTGTGTAAGTTGTTTGATCACAAGTTTAAGCTATAAATTGGCAACAACTCTAATAATCTTTCCTCAAAACCTCTTAGCTAGAAATAAAATTAGAACAACATGAGGAATTGGGAACTCCGGGACACCTTTTATTCAAGCCCGCAAAGGTAGGAAAAAGGTATGAAAAAAATTCTTTCACTGGGGGGCTGGAGCAATAGCACAGCGGGTAGGGCCTTTGCCTTGCATGCGGCCGACCCGGGTTCGAATCCCAGCATCCCATATGGTCCCCTAGCACCACCAGGGGTAATTCCTGAGTGCAAAGCCAGGAGTAACCCCTGTGTATCGCCAGGCTTGACCCAAAAAGCAAAAAAAAAAAAAAAATTCTTTCACTGAATGAATGAATCAAGTGCACCAGTTCAAAGAACACTAATAAACTCCTTAGGGTCTGCATTCTGTTAAGTGTCCATGGAATAACGTTCCCCCAGGGGGAGAACAGGTAGAAGTCATTGCCAATGTCAACTAGGACAGGGATTTGCATGGGGTGGTCAGTGCTCTGCCTCTGCCTCTGTGAGCAGCACAATGCTTTGGAGGGTCCCTGTTCAGCACTGGGAGCTGGTTGGCTGAACTCAGTGTCTTAAGACAACCCAGAGTGGGTGGGGGCTCCTTCACTCAGTGTCACTCAGTCTCCCCTGGTGTGCACATCCCCTTCGGGGTCCAGACAATGGCTGGTCGAGCATCTCTCCCCCCAAATCTCAGTCTCCAAGCTCTATCTCAGGGGGCAGAGGTCTGAACCCCCCTCACAACAACTCTGCCTTCATCTGATATTTTCTAACACTGGAAAAGAGGCTTCCGAATGCTTTACCAAAAACTGTTTTTGTTCATTTCCCACCTCCTACAATATGGTTTTGACAGCAAACAAGATATATATGATTGGTCATTTATGTTCATATACTGTTACAGATACTTGAATATTAGCATGAAATAGACTGTGTAACATCATTTGGGGGCCAGAGCAGCAGGGAAGGTGTTTACTCTGCATGCAACTGATCCGAGTTCTATCCCTAGCACCCCATATGGTCCCCCAAGCCCACCAGAGTGGTCCCTGAGTGCAAAGTCAGGAGAAAAGCCTGAACACCATTTGGTGTGGCCAAAAAAAACTAAAAAAAAGAAAGAAAGAGGCGGAAGAAACGAAGAAAGGAAGGAAGGAAGGAAGGAAGGAAGGAAGGAAGGAAGGAAGGAAGGAAGGAAGGAAGGAAGGAAGGAAGGAAGGAAGGAAGAAGAAAATCAATTTCATCTGAAATTTGAGAAAATAAGCCCCAAACTGCAATTGAGATCCTAGACTGGGCTTGCTGTTCCCGCGGAGATGATACAACTCTAGCTAAGAGGAATCAGTGCAGCGTCTATGATGATTCTCCTTTTAATTATTTTCTATTTATAAAGAACCATGATTTATAGTTATTGTAGTTAATAACTACAACACCAGTATTTCCACCAATGTCAGCTATAATTCTCCTTCTTTGGAAACAAGACACTTCTTTCCTTTGGAACCAAACCCACTGAAGATATATTTATTTATAATCTTGAATTTTAAACTGAGATTTTAAAATAGGCCCATAGTCATCTGGCCATCCCTCCCTCCTTAGGGTATTCTCCTGTGCCCTTTAGAAAGGGTGCATGGAGAAAGGACCCATAGACCTCCCCTCCCCTTCCCTTCCCTTCCCTTCCCTTCCCTTCCCTTCCCTCCCCTCCCCTCCCCTCCCCTTCCCTCCCCTTCCCTCCCCTCCCCTCCCCTCCCCTCCCCTCCCCTTCCCTCCCCTTCCCTTCCCTCCCCTCCCCTCCCCTCCCCTCCCCTCCCCTTCCCTTCCCTTCCCTTCCCTCCCCTCCCCTCCCCTCCCCTCCCCTCCCCTCCCCTTCCCTCCCCTCCCCTCCCCTCCCCTTCCCTTCCCTTCCCTCCCCTCCCCTTCCCTCCCCTCCCCTCCCCTTCCCTCCCCTTCCCTTCTCTCCCCTCCCCTCCCCTCCCTTCCCCTCCCTTCCCTTCCCTTCCCTTCCCTTCCCTTCCCTTCCCTTCCCTTCCCTTCCCTCCCCTCCCCTTCCCTTCCCTTCCCTTCCCTTCCCTTCCCTTCCCTTCCCTTCCCTTCCCTTCCCTTCCCTTCCCTTCCCTTCCCTTCCCTTCCCTTCCCTTCTCCTTCTCCTTCTCTTCCCTTCCCTTCCCTTCCCTTCCCTTCCCTTCCCTTCCCTTCCCTTCCCTTCCCTTCCCTTCCCTTCCCTTCCCTTCCCTTCCCTTCCTCTCCTTTCCTCTATCCTCTACTCTTCCCTGTGTGTGTGAGTTATCTGACATAACTCAAATTATGGGGAATTGAAGTGTGGGGAAATGCCTGAAAGTTAACTGTAGTTTACCAGTCAATTACAGAGCTAACTCCTGCTCTAATAATTACCCTCCAGGCAACAAATTCACCCCTACCCATTGCTTCCTGTGTCTGATCCTCACAAACCCATCCCTCCCCACAGGTGTCCACTAGTAGGCTCTGCCCTGACCTTTCCCTCTGCTTCTTCCCTCTCCAGTTTATTTGGCCTCTATCCCCTAAAGACACTATTTCCTCCTACCTTCACTTTTTTAATGAGACATTCCCCGTATATTCCCAGTCCAGGGCCCTGGGGCTTTTAATCTCTTTTATCCTCCAGTTCATCCTAGGGATGGAAACTTAGGATTTAGAATTGATTCCCGTGGAACCAGCAGCAGCAGGAGTAAGTGACAGAGACTGGAGGTCAATATCTCATCTCAGCACCCTGAAGGCTCCAGTATGCTTCTGGGCTCACTCTGGCTCTGGGTAGCAGCAATTATGAACTGAAGTTGTTGTTGTTGTTATTGTTGTTGTATATTTTTAATTTTTTTAAAAATTTACTAATTAAGATTTGTGGTTTACAGTGTTATTAACAAAGATTTGTCATGTACATGTTGTTTAATCACACTTGAAGCCAGTGCTCACAGTTATAAATGAGGAAGAGCCTCTTTGTGAGTATGTTTAGGGAAACTATTCAGACACAGCAGCTGATGCAGGATAGGGCGCCCCCTAGTGTGCACAGCCTGTCCTGTTGCTGGGAGCCCTGGAGAACTCCCTGCTAGGAAGTACAATTCGGACTGAGTGTCTTTCAGCGCTATGGCCACACGGGGGCGCCTCTGCTCTGCTCGCTCCTACTTTGCAGGGAAGACTCAGGCTGACTCAGGCTGAGATGCTGACCTGGAGATGGACACCCATGGGATGAAGGTGACTTCAGAGCAGTACTGGGGTCAGGATGGGGAGCCTGGCAGAGAGTTGCGGAAGGGAAACCTGTGGGGCCTTGTGCTGTGCCTGAGGTTCCATCATGGCCCCAGGGCCTCTTGATGCCAAACCTAGAAACTACAGGGGAACTTTCCTTCCACTCCCGGTTCCTTTTCTTAGGAACATTCTTCATCTTTTATCGCTACCACTTTTCTAAAACCAATAAGTGCATGTCAGGACAGTATCACGAATCTCCACACTATATTTGGATGTTACTGTTTTCTTTTCTCTCCTTGGATCCCACCCCAGGATCATTCATGCGGAGTGAGGTCCCAGTCATGTCTCCCAAAGGCGCCTCCAGCTGAGTTGGGTTCGCTCTCCTTGTCTTGGATGATGTGGCATTGTAAGGAGGCTGCTCTGATATACATCGGAGAAAGCCCCTCATTTTGGGTGTGGTGGTCAAGGCTAGTGGTGCCACCTCAGGCCAAAAACTGTAATTATTTAGAAATCAAAATGGAAGCTTAATATTTTCTCTTACTCGTGGCATTGAATTTCACTTCTTAGGAATGCTCTTATTCTCTTTTGTTGTTGTTTTGTCCACAACCGGCAGTGCTCAGGGGGTACTCCTGATATCATTTCTGCAGGTGCTTGAGGAACCCTATGGGATGCTGGGGATTGAGACCCAGTCAGCCACGTGCAAGGCAAACACCCTACCTGATGTACTATCACTCTGTCCCCTAAAGTTTTTTGTTTTTTCTTTGTTTGTTTGTTTTTCTTTTTGGGTCCACCTTCACACTCGGCAATGCACAGGGTTTACCTCCTGGCTCTGCACTCAGGAATTATTCCTGGTGGTGTTCGGGGAACCATATAGGATGCTGGGGATTGAACCTGGGTCGGCTGCGTGCAAGGCAAACCCACTGTCCTATCGATCCAGCCCCTGGCCCCAAAGTTTTAAGCACAGCTGGGGATGGCCCCTCATTTTTTAATGGAAAAATAACTTTTTTCATGGAAACTCTTAAGTAAGAAGAGTCACATGTGAACCTATTTCATGCATCAAAAGAGAGTGTGGGGTCTGGTGCAATAGCACAGCGGGTAGGGCATTTGCCTTGCATGCAGCCAACCCGGATTCAATTCCCAGCAGCCCATATGGTCCCCCAAGCACCGCCAGGAGTAATTCCTGAGTGCAGAGCGAGAAATAACCTCTGTGCATCGCTGGGTCACTGTCACTGTCTCTGTCATCCCGTTGCTCATCGATTTGCTCGAGCGGGCACCAGGAACATCTCCAGTGTTAGACTTGTTGTTACTTGTAGGATAACATAGCCTCAGTAGTTTAGGTTTATTGGGTTACTCCCGTTACAGTGCTCCTATTCCTCTTTGTTTATTTGTAGCTTCTTTCTTGGTGTTCTGTTGACTTGTAAATAATGTTTTTCTCTTCTCCTTAAGTCCTTTGCATAGTTTATTCAGAGCAAGTCCTTTTTGTATGCACACAGGAAGACTTAACAAATGTTATGCTTTTGTAACCTGGGAGTCATTTGACTCTACATGATATTTTCCTCCAGGGCATCTGTTCTCTTGACCTAAGCCTCAGCTGCCCTTACTTCCTAGCAACCCCAAAGCAGGGTCCCGAGGACGTGGGACAAGAAGGACCCAGGGCAAGCGGTGAGTTGTGTGCTACCCTGGCATCGAGATGGGCCTGGCCAAAGTGCCTAATGCTTAACTATAAGTTAAGAGCTTGATCATGGACAAATGCTGTCATGATCCAAACATTTATACTAGATTTGGACCCTGCTAGGGTGAGGAATGATTAATCTGGCCTGAGTGCTGTGGTCTGAGCCTGTGGCAAGATGTTGCCAGGAGAGCTGCCTTGCAAGCCTCAATGTATCCCTTGCTATGTCCATACAAAAATAACTAGTATTGAGATGTTAATAAGTTCCTGGACTAAGGAAAAGAAAAAAACCTTTAAGAGTGAGGAAGGGCTTTGGAGTGCCCTGCCCTCAGGAAGGGCTTTCTTATGTTGATTTGGCTACCTGGCTGGTTGTAGCCTAGAGGGCAAGGTGGGAGAGACAAGGAGGAGGAGAGAGAGAAGCCAGAGAGAAGCAGCAGTTGAGCAGTAGATCCAGAGAGAGGATGGAGCTGGGAGTGCGGGAGATGAGAAAGACTGAAGATTGAATAAACGGTAACTAATCAGCAACCAGCTTGGTCCTCGTTCTTCCTTCGCCTGTCCTTGACCACTGACCGTCCCGATCCAGTCCACACACTGCGGTTCCAGAGCACCGAATGCGGGTGGTGAGACAGAGCCGCCCGGAGAGCCCGCGAGTGCACTCGCCCCTCGGCGAGCTTTAGTTTTTTACAGTTACTGTTCTTGACATATCGAATATGCCACAGGGAGCTTGCCAGTCTCTGCCGTGTGGGTGAGATACTCTTGGAGCGTGCCGGGCTCTCCAGGAGGGGTAGAGAAATCGAACCTGGGTCGGACAGCGTGCAAGGCAAACACCCTACCTGCTATGCTATCGCTCCAGCCTACCACCGGGTGTGACCCCCCCCCAAAAAAAAAAAACAGTGTGGACACTTGGATGCCAGGCCTGCTTTTCCCCTCTGCCAGACACCGTGTTCCCAGAATGAACAGCACTGGACCTATCCTGAGGGGTGCCTTGGCCACACGGTCATTCCTGCATCGTGTCTGCACTAATTTCATCTTAGTTCGAGTGTAGCTGCCTGCTGTTTCCTCCCATCCCTCCTACCCTCCCTTCATTTTTGGGTCACACCCAGCCATGCTCAGGGATGTTTCCTGGCTCTGTGCTCAGGAGTGACCCCTGGTGGTCCTGTTTGTGTTTCTGGGGGCTGGAATCAGAGTGATGGACACTGTCCCTGCAAGCGAGGCCAGAGCCTTAACCCCTGTCCCGTCTCTCTGCCCAGCTGCTATTTTCTGTCTTGGCCTGTGCCCTGACGGCCGCCTGCTGCCTGGGAGCAGTGACAGCTGCCGAGATGACCCCCAGGACACTGGACTCAGAACTGCACGGGATTCTCATGTGTTGCAAATTTTGATTTTTTGAATTTTCTTTCGGACTTCACTGGTTTGAGACCACACCCTGCTGTGGTGGGGATCGCTGCCACCAGCGAGGGGGTGCTGACAGATGAGCCCAGGCAGGGGCTCCAGGTGCCTGCCTGGCCTTGCGCTCCAGCACTAGTGACACCCACCCGTGCCTGATGGCACATCTTAGCGCCTTTTGCTCTGCTTACAGGAACAAATCATACATCTTAGAAAATTCTGTTTAACTTTGTGTGTGCAGTGCTGGGGCTTGATCCCAGATCTTCACTCGTGCAAGACAATTGCTCTATCACTCTGTTGCCACCTCAGGCCAAAAACTGTAATTATTTAAAAATCAAAATGGTAGCTTAATATTTTCTCTTACTCGTGGCAGTGAATTTCATTTCTTTTTTTTTTAATTTAAATTTTATTGAATCACCATGTGGAGGGTTACAAAGTTCTCAGGATTATGTCAGTTATACAGTACTTAAACACCCTTCCCTTCACCCGTGCCCATATTCCATCACCAACCACCCCATTATACCTCCCGCCCCCTCCCGCCCCCCCAGTCCCCGCCCTTGTAAGTGATAAGTTTCACTTCGTTTACGCTTTATCTTGGTTACAGTCCATGTTTCAACACATAATTCACTATTGTTGCTAGGGTTTCCCCCCAAAAAAGAGAAGACAGTCCCACTGTCAAGGAAGCATTTGATGGCTCTCCATTGCTGAGAATGTAGAGATATTAAGTCCCGCTGTTTGTTACATAACTTTTCTATTTTTTTTTCCCCCTCGTCCCGCGCCACCGAGATCACGCCTGTTTAGTAATCACCACGCTGCCTGACAAAGGGAAAACAAACCAAAAGAGATGGTTATTTCTCGTCATCAGCCGGCGTGGGGCTCTGGCTTAGTTGATAGTCTGGTAGAATGTCTGCAAGCAGTTTCTGGAACCAAAAGTAATACGCTGGTATTGGCCCCGGCTCAAGATTCCACCAGCGTCCCGCTGTTCCAAGTACATAATAATTTATTCCCTTGTATCCCATTCCCACGCCACCAGGTTCGTGTCAGCTTAATGGACATCATACTATGGTTAACGCCACGCCACGTTTCTTCCCGAGAAAGAAGGATATTTCTTCTCAGCCGGCGTGGGGATATGGCTTAGTTCAGTCTATAGAGATGGCTACCACTTTGGTGGCCTTCAATATTTCAGCAAAAGACTTACTATTCTTGTTAGGATTTCCCACCAAAGTCCGACCCGTTAAAAGGGAACCATTTCATATTGGTGATGATTAAATGACAATAGATTGCGCGGCCATTGCAGCAGCCTCACGGCTTTGAATTTCTGTATAAAGTCCAGGGAAAGTACAGCCAGAAATTACACGTCGCTACAAACTTTAACCCTATTATGGTCCCCCCAAAGTCCAACCCATTACAAAGGAACCATTTCATATTGCTGATGATTAGATGACATTAGGCTGCCGCGGCCGTGCGGTTTTGGGTTTCTATATAAAGTCCAGGGAAAATTCTGCCTAAAATTCTATCACTACAATCTTTTACCCTTTAACAAAAAACTTAGTACTATTGTTTGGAGTTTCCCCCCACGTTAAGCCCTGCCAAAAAGGAACATTTACACGTTGCTGACAATCAAGAGATATTACAAAGGAACCATTTCATATTGCTGATGATTAGGTGACATTAGGCTATCGCAGCCGCACGGTTTTGGATTTCTATATGAACTCCAGGGAAAATTCTTTTGGTAATTGCATCACTCGCTGGCAGCGCCTGGGCCAGAAGCTCCCAGCACACAGTTTGGAGGCATTTTGGGGGCGCCGCTCGTGTCCAAAGTGGTTCAGTTGCCTCCAGGGTCGATCTCGCACGGGGCCGCAAAGGAGCGTCCCCACATGGCTCTGTGCTTAAATGTCGGCCGGCACAGGGCGGATCCGGGAGTCCCGCCCATCAGCTATCCCGGGCTTCCTGTAAAGTCTAAAAACCGGCTATAGCCTCGATGTGTTCAAAAAGAAAGAGTTGAGAGAGAAAAGAGCATACCCTGCCGGCAGCGCCTGGGCCAGAAGCTCCCAGCACACAGTTTGGAGGCATTTTGGGGGCGCCGCTCGTGTCCAAAGTGGTTCAGTTGCCTCCGGGGTCGATCTCGCGCGGGGCCGCAAAGGCGAATTTCATTTCTTAGGAATGCTCTAATGCTCTTTTGTTGTTGTTTTTGGTCCACATGGGGCAGTGCTTAGGGGTTACGCTTCGCTCTGCACTCAGATATCATTTCTGTAGGTGCTTGGGGAACCCTATGGGGTGCTGGGGATTGAGCCCTGGTCAGCCACATGCAAGGCAAACACCCTCCCTGCTGTACTATCACTCTGGCCCCTAAAGTGTGTGTCTTTTGTTTTTCTTTTCTTTTTGGGTCACACCCTCACACCCGACAATGCACAGGGGTTACCTCCTGGCTTTGCACTCAGGAATTACTCCTGGCGGTGCTTGGGAGACCATATGGGATGCTGGGGATCGAACCCGGGTTGGCCACATGAAAGGCAAATGCCCTGCCGGCTGTCGCTCCAGCCCCTGGCTCCTAAATTTAAATTTTTTTTTTTGACCTTCCCTCTTGAGAAAGTATTCATAAACAGATACTTATTTTCCCTTTACTTACATATTCTTGATATTGATGACCAATTGCATCTGCAGAAATGTCTTGCAGTAATGTCGGCCTGGCTTGTCTCCCAAGGTGTGGTTTCCTACCAGGGCCTGGCGAAGTGCTTTACACTGATCATCCAGAGCCTCCGGCCTGGGGACACTCAGCCCTGGGTAGGTGGTGGGTTCTGGAGGGTCTGAATGGCCTCACAGACTGGCACAGCACATGGGCACATGGGTTTAAGTTCAGCCTTTCCTGTGTGACAGGCTCCTCCTCTGTAACGTGGAGGTAGTAATAGTACACACCTTGACCATGCAAGTGGAAGCAATCGTAAACAAATGGGACTACATCAAACTAAGAAACTTCTGCACTTCAAAAGATACAGTGACCAAAATATGGAAAGAAGCACAGAATGGGAAAGAATATTTACCCAATACCCATCTGATAAGGGATTAATATCAAGGATATACAAGACACTAGTAGAATTGTATAAGAAAAAAACCTCCAACCCCATCAAAAAATCGGGAGAAGAAATGAACAGAAGTTTCCTCAAAAAAGAAAAGCAAATGGCCAAAAGGCACATGAAAAAATGCTCCACATTGCTAGTCATCAGGGAGATGCAAATCAAAACAACAATGAGATATCATCTCAAACCACAGAGACTGGCACATATTCAAAGGAACAAAAGCAACCAGTGCTGGCGTGGATGTGGAGAAAAAGGGATGCTCCTTCACTGTTGGTGGGAATGCCGACTAGTCCAGCCTTTCTGGAAAACAATTTGGGCAGTCCTTCAAAAACTAGAAATTGAGCTTCTATATGACCCCTCAATACCACTTCTGGGAATACATCCAGAGGATGCTAAAAAGCACAGTAGAAATGACATCTGTACCTATATATTCATTGCAGCACTGTTCACAATAGCTAAAATCTGGAAACAACCCGAGTGCCCTAAAACAGATGACTGGGTAAAGAAATTTTGGTACAGCTACACAATGGAATACTATGCAGCTGTTAGGAGAGATGAAGTCATGAAATTTGCTTACAAATGGATAAACATGGAGAGTATCATGCTAAGTGAAATGTGTCAGAAAGTGAGGGACAGACATAGAAGGACTGTACTCATTTGTGGAGTATAGAATAACATCACAAGAGGCTGTCATCCAAGGACAGTAAATACAAGGGCCAGGAGGATTGTCCCATAACTGGAAGTCTGATTCATGAGCGGAGGGGAGAAGGCAGATGGAATAGCGAATGGATCACTAAGAAAATGCTGCCTGGAGGAACCAGTTGGGATGGGAGATGCATGCTGAAAGTAGATAACAGACTGAACATGATGACCTCTCAGTGTCTGTGTTGCAAGCCATAAAAACCCAAAAAGTAGAGAGAGAGAGAGAGAGAGAGAGAGAGAGTATGGGGAATATTGTCTGCCATGGAGGCAAGGGGAGAGTGGGAAAGGCAGGGTATACCTGGGATATTGGTGGTGAGGAATATGCACTGATGGAGGGATGAGTGTTTGATCATTGTGGGATTTTAACCCAAACATGAACGCTTGTAACTATCTCATGGTGATTCAATAAAATTTTTTTTAAAAAGGGAATAGTGCACACCCATCACAAGGGTCATCATCATCATCATCATCATCATCATCATCCCATTGATCCTCGAATTTCTCGAGCGGTCTCAGTAAGGTCTCCATGCATTCTAGCCCTCAGATTTTAGAAGCCTCTCTTTACTCTTCTTTTCTAATGCTGCTGCGTTGGAGGCTCTTTAAGAGTCAGGGGAATGAGACCCAACATTATTACTGGTTTTTGCATATGAATACACCATGAGGAACTTGTGAGGCTCTCCCATGTGGGCAGGAAACTCTTGGTAGTTTGCCAGATTCTCCCAGAGGGACAACTAGGCTATAAGATGTCGCTTCCCAGAGGCAACAGCACCCACATGGCGACCACCATCTTCTAGAATCCAGTACCCAGAGGTACGTACGAGCTTGCACTGCTCGCCGTCTCAGCTCTTGTCGTTCTCTCCCTTTGTAATCTCATCTAGACAGAGCAGGAGGGATAGCAGGCTGGTAAAAGAAGTGATCCGGATAAGAGGGCAGAATGAGAGGTGTGGTGATGACTCTGTCCTCCACAGACACTGAGGAGACACATTGGGACCTTGGTTCTGTTGGCCCAAAATATGTAGTATTCAAACCTCTCCTTCCTCCCTCCCTCTCTTCACTGCTCTACTCACCCATCAGCACCCTGAGAATTGCTTAGCAGATGTCACCAGTGACCTTTGAGGGTGGGGAGATGGCTCCAGGGACTAATCTCTGGCTCTGTGTCTCCTGACAGCAGGAATGAGCCCTGAGCAACTCTGGGAAGTGCCCCAGCCACACCTCCCCACTCAAAGTGGGTTTGGTGGGGCCGAAGGGTGGGGGGTAGTTCACCAATTCTCCCTCCTTTAATAAAGAGATGGTTAAAAGACCTGTAAGGGCCGGGTAAGGGCCGGCCAGTGCTGCAAGGGTCGCACAGAATCTAATTTATGTGTTTTAAGACAAATAGAAGATTTTAATGGCCCATACCAATATGCTGGGCAGTAACTGTAATGGATAATTGTAGAATTTCCAGAAAAGATTTATTCTTTCCCCCCAAAATACATGTCATGATATAATGGCAACCTCCCTCAACTAGAACGTCTGTCTCTGTTCAGAGGGTTGAACTGTTAGATCCTAAAGAAACTGGTGATGGTGCCATCTTTTCTGTATAATAAAAAAGTAGGAAGCTCTAGAAAATTAGAAAGAAAATTAGAAGCCAGGGCTGGACAGAGTTTAACAGGTCAAGTGCAAGTTTAGAAGGAGACCGTGATCTGAAAATGGTGAAACACTGATTTTGACTACCTTGTTTTGTCCCGGGGCCACACCTGGCGATGCTCAGTGGGTCCTCCTGGCTCTCAGAGGTCCTCCTGACGGTGCTGATTGAACCTGGCTTGGCTGTGTGCAAGGCAAGTGCCCTCCCTACTGTACTACACTCCTGCTCTCGACTGCTTTTGATTATTATAAAAATTCATTAGTACTTGTGGTAGAAAAGCCAGTAAGTTCTATGTTTCTCGTTATAGATTTTTCTGAGCTAACGTTCAATGCTAGCCTGGAAGAAAAGATATGCTTCACCACCATGATCACCTGCAGCCACGTGCATTTCAAGTGAAGTGTGTGGGCGGGGCTTGTTCAAGGTAGTGTATTCATTCTCGGCATACTGTGAGCCAGAGTCACCACTCACGTTTGAGATCTTTCAGCAACAGAAAAGCTATAAATTAAATCCATAAAATCTCCTTGAGGTATTTTATTGAAAAAAGGAAATTGAATTTAGCATAAACAGGTTGGTTTTGTTTTTTGTTCTTGTTTTGGTTGTTTTTGTCTTGTGCCAGAGATAACAGGGGCTCAGGTGTTTGCCTTGCATGTGGCTGACCCATGTCCCCTGAACACCAGCAGGAGTCAGCCCTGAGCACTGATGGGTGGGATCTCCAAAACTAACAGTGAACAAAAGTTTGTCTTAAATACAGAAATAATGAAGCTAAAGGTGTATTTTTGAAAATAAGAATTGGGGACCCTCTGCGCCTAAAGACTTTGATTCCAGAGATGTAACACATTCGGGCATCCAGCGCAGCATCCGATAGCGATGCACTGGGACACCGAACTGGGCTGCAACTCTGTGCTGCCGGGGGTGGATTTTTTTTCCTCCCCACCCTGTCTTCCTGCATGGAAAGCAGCGGCCTGGTGGCACCCACGTGGCAGGCGCCATCTTCTGTGACTCCAAACCCACAGGTATTTGGTTTTTACTTTTGGGGCTCCCAGGAACTCATGGGAAGGGGGCGTAACCGGCACGCCCTCGGCTCAGATAAATCCGGAGCCGCTGAGCGCGAATCGGACCCTCTGCGCCTAAATACTCTGAATTCAGAGACTTCTTACAGCAATGCACTGGGACTGTGAGCTGGGTTATGTAATTTTTGGCAGAATTTTCCCTGGACTTTATACAGAAATCCAAAACTGCTCGGACGCTGCCGCGTCCACTCGACTTAACATTTATAATTGTCAGCAATGTGAAACGGTTCCATTTGAACAGGTCTGACTTGGGGGGGAAACTCCAAATAATAACAGTAAGTTTTTGTTGAAATATTGAAGGTTTTTAATGTAGCAGCCACCTCTCTGGACTGTGAACTAAGCAAAAGCCCCACGCTGGTCGACGCGGCGTGGCGTACACCATACTATGAGGTGCAGGAAGGGGGATGAGGGGGGAAAAGAAAAAAAAAGAGGGAAAAGGAAAAAGAAAAAAAAAGAGAGAGAGAGAGTTATGTACTTGTAGCAGTGCGGCTACATATCTCTACATTTCTGGCAATGAAAAACTAATTATCAAATGTAGTAGGTCGGTCTCTCTTGGTTGGAAACTCCAACAACTATAGTGAGTTTTGTGTTGAATTATGGAATGTAATCAAGGTAAAGAAAAAATGAAGTGAAATTCATTAGTTATACAGTAGGGGGGAGGGGGTGGGGGCAGGGGGGTATACTGGGTTTCTGGTGGTGGAATATGGGCACTGGTGAACGGATGGGTGTTTGAATATTGTATAACTGACATATAAACCTGAGAACTTTGTAACTTTCCACATGGTGATTTAATAAAAAGTTTAAAAATAAAATAAAATAAATTTTCAAAAATAAAAGAAAGAAAATAAGAATTGGTAATTTTATTTCTTTCCAGCTCATCTCAGAAAAGGGTCTAAGTGGATGCTCATTTACTTGGTATCTACCTAATGCTTTGCCCCAGTTGCCTGAATTTTATCTATAGATAATTGATTGTTAAGTATAGAACAGTACTGAAATAGTGACTTCTAACTAAAGTACTCTTTCTGGGCATATTTGGAGTGGAAAATAGTTCATTAGAATAGTTTGTGATAATCCCTTTTTGCAAATTAAAGATAAATGCATAGGGGCTGGAGCGATAGCACAGCAGGTAGGGCATTTGCCTTGTACAACGGCCGACCCGGGTTTGATCCCAGCATCCCATATGGTCCCCTGAGCACCGCCAGGAATAATTCCTGAGTGCAGAACCAGGAGTAACCCCTGTGCATGCCGGGTGTGACCCAAAGAGCAACCAAAAAAAAAAAAAAGAAAAGAAAAGAAAAGAAAAGAAAGAAATGCATAGTGGTAAAGGTGTCTGAGCAATAGTAGAGCAGGTAGGTCACGTATCTTGCATAGAATCAACCTAGCATCAATCTCGAGAATCCCATATGTTCCCCGATCTCTGATCACAGAGCCAGGAGTAAGGTACGAGAATCACCAGGTGTGGCCCAACAGCCCCAACATAACCCCACTAAACAAAAACCCCAGTAGAATTTGGCATTGACTTTGAGAGGGATAATACAGATGGCTTTAAATTTTGGTTGCTTTTATTTTCTAATTCTTAAATCCTAGAATCTGATTCCTCTTCCTCCTCCCCAGAAAAAAACAGAAAGAAAAAAAAATACAGCAACTAAAAGCAAATGTACATAAACATTCAGAGCGGAGAAGGAAGGTGGTGATGATTGTCCTCTAACACCCGCCTCGAAAGCTGCCAAATGACCGGCCTCAGCCATGTCTCCGCAGGAGGAGCATCAGGAGAACTGCAGCGAGCAGGACACAGAGGGCGCAGACGGTCGGGACCACGACCTCAGTCACCATCTGCATGGGGCCCCGCACAGCTTCTGAAAGGGAAGAAGGCCAGAGCGGAGCGTCACTGCATTGCTTCATCTGGCAAGACCGACTGCCCGGGAAACTCAGAAGGCCACCCCTGAACTCTCCGCTTGGTCTTGTCTGCCATGAAAGAGAACCTGGTGGATTTAATCCACCAAAAAGTTCTGTGAGGACTTTGTAAAACATTTCTAGAGATAATGGGATAAAGGATGCCTGAACAATTCTTCCTTGAATCAGAACTAAAGAGTCTAATGCGTGCAGATTAGCATTTGTGTTGACTGTACATTAAACCAAGAATATTCGCCTCCGTGTTCCATTCTCTGTAGTTTAGGTTTCCAAATAAATTTTTCATGGTGGTGCTAGAGAGTTAGTACAGCAGGTAGGACATTTGTCTTGCACACAGAGGACTCCTGTTCAGTCCCCAGCACCGTATATGGTCCTCTGAACTCCTGCTAGGAGTAAGCCCTAAGCACAGCTGGGGATGGCCTCCCATTTTTTTTTTAATGGAAAATACCTTTTTTTCATGGAAACGCTTAAGTAAGAAGAGTCACATGTGAACCTATTTCGTGCATCAAAAGAGATTTTGGGGGCTGGTGCAATAGCACAGAGGGTAGGGCATTTGCCTTGCATGCAGCCAACCCGGATTCAATTCCCAGCATCCCATATGGTCCCCCAAACACCACCAGGAGTAATTCCTGCATGCAGAGCCAGGAATAACCTCGGTGCATCGCTGGGTCACTATCACTGTCACTGTCATCTCGTTGCTCATCAATTTGCTCAAGTGGGAACCAGTAACGTCTTCAGCGTGAGACTTGTTACTACTGTTTTTGGCATATCGAATATGCCATGGGGAGCTTTCCAGTCTCTGCCGTGTGGGCAAGATACTCTCAGTAGCTTGCTGAACTCTCTGAGAGGAGCAGAGGAATTGAACCCGGGTCGGCCAGCGTGCATTGCAAATGCCCTACCTGCTCTGCTATCGCTCCAGCACATCACTGGGTATGACCCCCCAAAAAAAGTGTGGACACTTAGGTTCCAGGCCTGCTTTTCCCCTCTTCCAGACACCGTGTTCCCAGAATGAACAGCACTGGACCTATCCTGAGGGGTGCCTTGCCCGCACAGTCATCCCTGCATTGTGTCTGCACTAATTTCATCTTAGTTCGAGTGTAGCTGGGTTGTTGGGTTTGTTTGGGTAGGGAAGAGGCAACAGTGGCCGACTAGCCTGTGACAATAGCCACGTTGGTTGGATTTGGTCTATTACTATGACATATTGAGTTAGTTGGCTTTGTGGAGGGCTTTTTTTTTAAAGAGGAAATATATTTCAGATTATCCTTAAAAGGAGAAAAAGAAACAAAAATTTAGGGGCCAGGGGGATAGCGTAAGAGACAAGCCAGTGTCTGCACAGCGTGGCCTGATTCCATCCCTGGCACCACAGGAGCCCTCTAGGCATCACCCAGGGACAGCCTGGCAGCTCCGAGCACCACAGGCACCCGCACCCCGGCTCAGAGATGGGGCACGTGCGGGCACCCGGGCACAGCCGCACCTGCTGGTGAGCAGGTGAGGCGAGCTTGGGCCACACCTGACAGTGCGCAAGACTCCTCTGGACTCTCTCAGGAACACTCGTGGCAGTGCTCACCAACTTCTCCATCTCACCAGCCCACAGAGCGTGATTATGCGACATCTCTGATACTCTGTTGCCTCGGAAATGCTCTTGGGGGGTGAAGAGTGCTCAGCAGGCTGGAGTGTGTGTGTCAGCAGGAGGCTGGGTGGATCCTCAGCACCCGGTTGACACAGTACCGGGCCAGGAGCAGCCCCTAAATACCACTGAGTGTGACCCAAGTGCTGTTGGCAACCCAGGGCCCTCCCCTGCTCCCTCCTGTATCACTCTAGAGCTAACAGTACTTACTAGGTACTTGCTAAATGGGTGGCTATCCGGAAGAGTCTTTGACTTTAATCCTTTCCATTTGGTTACAATGGTTAAGTTTCCCTTCCTTTCACAAACCCCTCTGTGACAGGTCAAGTCATAAATTCACAGAAGTCAGAAGTCAAAGCATTTCACTGGCAGTGCATATGTATTTGATGTTCCCTGTTTTTGAAGCTCAGGATTGATTCCAGTACCCCAAAAGAAAAACCCCACAAACAATTAAAATAAGTCTTTTTTTTTTTTCACTCATGCTCTGCCACTGAATGGTAACTGGGGGGAAATGGAAATCTTTTTTAATCTTGTCGTTTGGAAGATGACTTCAGGTCGGTGCATGTCTCAAGAGTCTGGCGATGCTGTTATTATCAAAGACCGCCGAATCCACTCACCCGCAGCAAGCATCTGGGTGCTGAGAAAGCAAGTTTCCAAGGCTTTGGCATGCCAACTTCCACCTAATTCAAACGAGTAACAGTGTCCTGGTCAGTTACCTCTTATTTTTCTTTTCTGTTTGAAATCACTTTTAGACCATGTAAGAAATTATATCTTGAGGTGTTTTTTTTTTTTTTTGAGAGCCATAGTCTGCAATGCTCAGGGTTTACTCCTGGCTCTGCACTCAGGGGTCACTCCTGATAGAGGCTCTGGGGATCAAATGGATGCCTGGGATTGAACCCAGGTTGAATGCGTGCGAGGCAAGCGCCCTATCCTGCTCAATTTTTAATTATTTAAAAATCTCACTTGGAACCAGTGGCCTTTGTTTAGTTGTGCCTTTGGTAAGAAGAGGAAAATTATATAGTCTGATTTGGTTAATGGTTTTTACATATGTTTAAAAAATAGTCTTTGTTGGCATTGACGCACATTGAGAATAACATTTCATTCCAAGAATTGGTTGCCAACATAACTGAAATCCCACATTCGGGCACGATGTGACCCAGTCATGCCCAAACTGTGTTGGGACTCAATTTCAAGGCCTGCCGTTCCCCTTCTGAACAGCAGAGAGAGGGGGGCTGTGCGTTAGGGCCTGAGACCTCCAGCCAGGTACTCCCGACCCCGCCTTTCTCGGGCAGGCAGAGAAGCTGGTTGTCCAAATCTGCTCCCAGCCACGCTGCTCTCCAGCCCAGAACCAGCACCAGGCACCGTCAGCCCGACCTCTCTGGGGCTGGGGAAGCCACTGGCCGCCATGATCCTCCTGTAGAATTCGGCAGAAGCCCGAAGGTAGCACAGCATATTTCTGTCATTTGAGTCAACGTAGAAGAATCCGTATCTCTTGGAGAGTCCTTCCCCCCACTCCCAGGTGTCCAGCAGAGGCCACGCGGTGTACCCTTCCACAGAGACGCCGTCTTTCCTGGCTGCAGAGACATGGCTTTCAGTTTTATGTATTTCACTTCCAAAATATTGTGAAGCAAAAGGGACCTGGGATGTGGATGGTGACTCATGCTAGAACATTGTAGCTTCTTGATGTGGGTTCAGTCCCCAGAATTAGGGTAAGTGTGTGTGTGCGTGTGTGTGTGTGTGTACACACTCACACACATAAGTAGCCCCCATTACTGCTGAGTTCGTCCAAATACAAAAAGATCACCTCATATGGTTTTATTTGAAATTGAATATTTTACTTTGTTTATTTAGGTGGGGGGCAGGTAAGCACACCCAGCCATGCTCAGGGCTTACTTCTAGCAGCATTCAAGGACCCCTATGGGGTATCAGCGATCAATCCTGGGCTGGCCACATGCAAGGCAAGCACCTACCCAGAGCAATAGTGCTGTACTATCTCTCCAGCCCTTCATCTGAAATTTGGAAACAAGTTTCAGCCAATGATGTGTTGCTAAGATTTGTCAAAAAAACTTGGTCAATATGCAAATATCATACAGACAACATGTGAAGACTTGATTTGTATCTGACCTTTTAGCATTTCATTTATGTGGCCTTTGAGGTACTGGATCCTCCGCTCATCACATATTGAGTCCCATGAAATTTCTGAGGCGCTCCATTCTCTGTTACATATATGGGAGGGTCTCCGTACTGAGTCTGCTGGGGTCACACAGTGCATGCATTACTTTTTTTTTCTTACTAGTGTTTGGGCCACATCTAGTGATGCTCAGGGCTTACTCCTGGCTCTGCACTCCTGGTGGTGCTCTGGGGACCTTATGGGATGCTGGGATCAAACTCAGGATGGTACAAAGCAAGCACCCTCCCTGCTATAGTATCACTCTGACCCGACATGCATTACTTTCTCACCTGCAGTCAGGTTTCCGAGGAAGGCACCTATAAGAACTGTGTCCTAGTTTCACAGGTGACCCTTCATATTATTCAGAGATGAATATAGTCAATGGGTAAGTTCAAGCAAAAGATGGCAATAAATCAGCACCATTTCCATTTTCTCTAGTCTTGGGACCACACCCAGAAATGCTCAGGGACGTACACTCAGAGTTCACTCCTGGTGGTCCTTGGGGGACCACATGAAATGCCAGGCATAGAACCCACGTCGACCACATGCAAGGCAAAACCCTATCTGCTGTGCTATCATTCCAGGTCCATAAATCAGCACCATTTTAGAGAAATACTTCAGGTCTTATTCCTTCACACATTACATTTTAGATTAAAATGCAGCAGAGTAAATTGGAAATCATAATTTTTGCTAAGGAAAAATTACATCTGTATTAGTCAAACTAGACTTTAGGTAAGACTTGTGTCAGCCTCTGAGGTCAAAGTAACTGGAAATATAGGCACTGGGCAGGGGTGATAGGACAGTGTGTAAGTTGCAGCCAGCCCAGGTTGGATTCCCAGCATCCCATGTCATTCCCCAAGCACTGCCAGGAGTGATCCCTGAGCACCACTGGGGGAGACCCCAAAAACCTAACTAAATACTAAATGCCAAGACTCCTGTCTTCGGAAACTCTCGAGCTCATTTGCCAACTTGATTTGGCACGAGCCTCAGGCAATCACAAGCTAATATCCAAGTTCACAAAGTTGAGCAGAGAAGCGATAAAGGAAGACCTCAAACAGAGGAGAGCAGCAGTGTTGGCCGATGCGGCAGAAGCCGGGAAAAGTATTAGCAACGCTCGCCTGTCCTTCACCAACTAAAAGACCAAGATGACTGCACTCCGAAACCCTGATGGATCTATCGCATCTTCCAGAAGGGCAATGGAGAGGATTATTCATGACTTCTACTCAGATCTCTTCAACAGCCACCTCCACCTGCCCAGATACCATATTCTGCAGGATGGGTATGTCATTCCCAAGGTCCTCCCTTCTGAAATCCACATGCCATTTTATAGGTAAAGATGTGTACAGCACCCAGTCCGGACAAGGTCAGACTCGAACACCTGAAGAATCTGCCGCCAGTACTCATCAGTACACTGGCTCGGCTCTTCACATACTACCTGTCCGAATACAAGGTTTCATCCCAGTGGAAAACCAGCAGGACTGTTCTGTTGTACAAGAAGGGAGACATCCACGACATCAGCAACTATCGCCCAATCTGCCTGTTGTCCATCGTCTACAAGTTGTTCACTGGAGTCATCCTGAATAGGCAGAACACTAGACGAAGGACAACCATGCGAGCAGGTTGGGTTCTGAAAAGGATTCAGCACTATTGACCATATCCACACGATGACCAAGGTCATTGAAGTTTCGCGAGAGTTCAAGAGGCCACTCTGTCTAACGTTCATCAATTTAAAGAAGGCCTTTGATTTTGTTGAGACTGAAGCGGTCATTGAAGCCCTAGCCAAGCAGGGCGTTCAAACTCAGTACATCAAGATCCTCCTCGAGCTGTATTACTAGGATCTCACCATTCTGCAAGGAAGTGATCATTGACTTATAAAGAGAGGGGTTCAGCAGGGTGATACCATTTCACCGCAACTCTTCAGTGCCACCCTCAAGAACATCATGTGACAATTGTCATCATCATCATCATCATTGTCATCCCATTGATCATCGAATTTCCTGAGCGGTCTTAGTAACGTCTCCATTCGTCCTAGTCCTGAGATTTTAAAAGCCTCTTTTTACTTGTCCTTCCCAATGATGCTGCATTGGAGGCTCTTTCAGGGTCAGGAGAATGAGACCCAGCATTGTTACTGGTTTTGGCATATGAATACTCCATGGGGAGTTTGCTAGGCTCTCCCATGTGAGCAGGAAACTATTGGTAACTTGCCAGATTCTCCTAGCAGGAGAAATAGACTATAAGATATCACACAGCTGCAAAGCGACTGCGCACTTCCTGGAGCTTTGTTTTAAATCTCTGGGTGTTGGCTATTGTGGGATTAACAGCGCCGGGGGCAGTCCCTGGGTGTGACTGCCTAGCTACTGGAAAATGGGAAATCTGGGCAGAAGGGGCCCAGTCCCAAATGAGCAGGCTGGAGGTCTCAGCCCCGGGTTTCATACAGCTGATAACTGTAATGGGAAGAAATGGGAGTGAAGATAGATGGTTGGCAACTACACCACCTCCACTTCGCTGATGCCTCTTTCTAATAACATCAAACATTAGCCAAGTGGCACAAATGCTGGCCGACTTCTACCGTGAGTGTGGAAAGGTCGGACTTCAGCTGAATCTCACCAAGACAATGTTCATGAGAAACAAACTAGTCCCTCACGTCCCATTTTCTCTCAATGGAACAAACATGTCTGAATGCAGCAGCTATGTGTACCTGGGTTGAGAACGCAACATGAGGAACAACTTGGCGCCAGAATATACAGGAGGAAGACATCAGTGTGGAACGCCTTCAAGAGCGTCGAAGAAGTTAAGAGGATGAAGAACCTCTGGCTCTGGGCACATCTTTTTGATTTCACCGTTCTCCCTGAACTAAAAAATGCCTCAGAGACCTGGGCCCTACGAAAACAGGACAAAAATGCTATTTGGGTATCCCAAAGAGGAATCGAAAGGGCTATGCTTGGAATATCACATTTCACTCAAGTGAGAGAAAGAATCCGGAGTTCCAAACTCCGTCGACGATCAAGAATCAAGGACACTGTCTTGTTTGCCAAGGTGTCGAAAATCAGATGGGCCGAGCACCTAAAGCAATTGAGAGATGACCACTGGACTAGAACTGTTACCGACCGGATTCCACAAGGCATCAAAAGACCACGTGGTTGCCCACCTATGAGATGGTCAGACTTTTTCTTCAAAACCCTGAACGAGGGGCTGGAGTGGTAGCACACCGGGTAGGGCATTTGCCTTGCACATGGCTGGCCCGGGTTCGATTCCCAGCATCCCATATGGTCCCCTGAGCACCGTCTGGGGTAATTCCTGAGTGTAGACAAGGTCAGACCCCTGACCCCTGTGCATTGCCGGGTGTGACCCAAAAAGCAAAAAAAAAAAAAGCATAAAAATAAAAACAACACCCTGAACTACCATTTTGAGGCTCTTCATGTTCCTGGAGTAAGCAAATGCCATTGGGCTACACTAGCACGCAACAGGGAGGAATGGAGACATTACTGGTGCCTGCTCGAGCAAATCAAATATCAATGGGATGATAAGTGATACAAATGATGGGGGCCAATGACAAAAAGGCTCATTAGAAACAGGACAAACAATAAAACCATAAGACACTCAGACACCAGACACACAACGACCGTTTAAGATTGCCTAATGATGCGTGCTCCAGACTCTGATTCTGACCTGCCCCAAATTTCTACTGTTCTTGGGGTGTCCCAGGTTTAGTGAGGATGTCTCCCGCACTACCAACCAGAGACCCTCAGGCGCGTCTGCCTAGGTCGTCTGTGGTCTTCCAGATCGGGCCCTTTTGCTAGTCCCCCTCACTAGAGTCCTGCCAGGCTGGTTTTCTATGGAAGAAATAGCTGGTGTAGTCTGTTTTTTCTAAACCCAGCAAAACCTGGTCTGGTCCTTCTAAGGCAGAGAGATCCAGCTTGGTCCAATTTTTCCAAACCGACAAAATCTGGATCAAGTTCCTACATGTTATGTGGAGGGATCTCAACCACTAGGGGTCCAGAATTAGAACCACTAGGGGTCCTAAATTTCAGATCTGCAGTGTTGGAGAGACCAAGTTCCACACACAATAATGCAAAAACAAATGAATTTTATTACTAGCCCGAGCCATTGCTAGCTCGAGCTAGGGTCCAAGTCTCATCCAATGCAGTGGAGTCTTGACAAGGACCCTGGACTCCAAATCACAATAATTTGGGGTTCAGAATAAAAAAGCAATTTATATACTGGTCTATTTTTAGCCTCGGCCCTATTATAACAGTGGTCAGCAATTAGACAATGGCTAGTAACAATTTATAGGGAGGGTACAGTGACCCCTCATGACCAGCCAGACCCAACTGCCCAATTTCTTATCTCGGCAAATTACTCAACTGGGAGTTTACCAGAAACTGCAGGTCCTGCTTTGTGGAAACAGAAACTGAGGCCTAGTTGAGGCTTAATGTTGGCTAGAGGCTGTCCTGGCTGCTGAGGACCTGCTTTTGGGCTGCACAATGCTTCTCCCTCAAGCAGGGATTCCATGTCCCTCCAAGTCACACAGCTCCATGGCGAAGATCTTCTTCATCTGGATCTGACAGTGTCACCAATAGGCAGATTTACTTGCTAGGAACTGGGGTGATGATCAAATTGGCTGTGGATGCATGCATGCAAGCACTACCTCGCCAACCCCAAAGAAGTTCTTTTTTAAATATTTTTTAAATTTTATGAGGTAGTTCACAATATTTGATTTCATTGAATATTCAAACATCAATCCCACAACCATTACACCTTCCCACAACCATATTTCGGATGTTTCCATTCTGAACCCTAATTCCTGTACCAAAAAAGAACCGAAATAATGTATGTTGTATTGTTTGTTATGAAAAAACACGGAAGATGCTCCAAAAGAGTATCCTTAGAGGAAAGAGTGTGAAGGTTGTTCTATTTCGACAGGGGTGATAAAGACCTTCTATAAGAGATCACTATCATGTTGTTAAAGGTTGAGCCTTGTGTGCTTTTGTAAATGTATCTGTGTATATATATATATATAGCACTGTAGTACTGTCATCTCATTGTTCATCAATTTGCTTGAGCAGGCACCAGTAACATCTCCATTGTGAGATTTGTTGTTACTGTGTTTGGCATATCAAGTTATGCCATGGGGACCTTGCCAGGCTCTGCCATGTGGGTGGGATACTCTCAGCAGCTTACCAGGCTCCCCCAGAGGGATGGAGGAATAGAACCCAGGTTAGCCACATGCAAGGCAAATGGCCTACCTGCTGTGCTATCACAGTACATAGTCTGACAATTTATGCAAAGTTGTTTTTTTAAATAAATATTTTTAATTGAGTCACAATGAGACACACAGTTACAAAGTTGTTCAGGATTGGGTTTCAGGAGCGATATCACAGCAGGTAGGGCGTTCGCCTTGCACTCGGCCAACCCGGGTTTGATTCCTCCGCCCATCTCAGAGAACCCGGCAAGCTACCGAGAGTATTTTGCCCACTTGGCAGAGCCTGGCAAGATACCTGTGGCATATTCGATATGCCAAAAACAATAACAATAAATCTCACAATGGAGATATTTCTGTTGCCCGCTTGAGCAAATCGATGAGCAACGGGATGACAGTGACAGTGACAGTGACAATGTTCCAATACCCTTCCCTTCAACAGTGTACATTCCCATCACCAATGCAAACAGCTCTCTTCTCCTCTTCTCTCTTCTTTCTCCCCCTCCCCACCTCCTCCCACCCCTACCTCTCCTCCCCTCTCCCCAACCTCTTTTGGGCATTATGGTTTGCAATACAAGTACTGAAAGGTTATTAGTCATATCCCCATTACCTATTTTCAACACTCAGATTCTGTCCAAAGTGATCATTTCGAACTATTCATTCTGGTCTCTTTTTATATTATATTTTATATTAATTGCTATTTGGTATCAAAATAATAGTTTGTTTTGGGGCCACACCCAACCGGACTCAGGATTTACTCCTGAATCTGTGCTCAGGGGTTACTCCTGACAGACCCATGGGGTGATACCAGGTTCTGGAGATCAAATCTGGGTCAGCCACGTGCAAAGCAAGAACCTTACCCACTGTTCTATCCCTGCTTAGTTTGGTAAGTACAGTCTTGAACATTTAGATACTCTCACTTAGCTTCTAAGCACTCCAGATAGGAAAGCCAGCTAGCATGCAAAACAAATAAGTTTATAATTCAGAGTACAATTTTAAAGATCCTAGTGAACATAAAACAATAAAACAAACACAAATGATTTTTCTCATTTCCTACATTACCTTAAGGGAGCATCTTTTTTACATTATGAGGACCTAAAATTAGCACTCACAGAAACAATCTCTATGGAAGTCAAAAATAAATATTTAAAAAACACAAACTTTCCTTAGCCACTTTAATCTAAACATTCTCTTAGCTATTAAATTTCAAACGTAAGAGAAAAGAAAGAGGTAAACATTAAGCCCTATTACTGGAACACTGGCAAGCTAGAGAACTGGAATATGCTCCCGGAACACGACTTCCTAAGGCCCAGCAGAAAATCCAAGGATCCCGAGTGCTGTGATCCTCAAAGAGCTGGAGTTTCTGGCTGAGTTGAAGGAAAAAAGATTGAATAGGACTCAGAAATGACTATCCACCAAGAATACAGCTAAACCCTAGCCTGACTCCCGGCACCTTGAAGAAGAAAATCTCCTGGGCAAAAGTGAAAACTCTCCCTAATATATATATATATATATATATATATACACATATATATATATATGTATATATATATATTTCCCTCTAAGATTGATAGATTGATTGATTGCCTACTACTGTGAACATCAAATGTGCGGTACTCTTGGAATATGGGTAGGGTGTGTCCTATGAATTGTTGCGTGGCCGCTTTTGCAGCCGCAGGTCCAGGGATAGGTTCAGTCATGGGTGAGGCTCAGCCTGCGTGTGTGGGAGAGCAGCCTTGAGCACAGCGGCGGTTGGGTTCTGGAGGTTTTTGGCTGCAGGGGCTGGGTCCTTCGGGTAGGGAGGGCTCTCACCCAGCCCCCCTTTGGGACACACTGAGTGAAACAGCCTGGCACAGGATCCAGTGTCATGGTTAAGATGGCGAGTGTCATGTTATGCTCCCCTCCAGGACAGGTTCTTTTTTTTTTTTTTTTTTTTTTTTTGCTTTTTGGGTCACACCCGGCGATGCACAGGGGTTACTCCTGGCTTTGCACTCAGGAATTACCCCTGGCCGTGCTCAGGGGACCATATGGGATGCTGGGATTTGAACCCGGGTCGGCCGAGTGCAAGGCAAACGCCCTACCCGCTGTGCTATCTCTCCAGCCCCCGTCAGGTTCTTTTTTTTTTTTTTTTTTGCATCCATTTTAAGACATTCTACTGCACTCTCTTACTCTCTTCCCCACACAAAGGAAATGTGGAGATACTGCCTCAATAAGAACATTTTTGGTCACTGACAGAAATGTTTAAAAATCAATAGTCAAGTCTGTGCATTAGACTATTCATCTATGCTGGAATACAGTTCTCTCTCTTTTTATTCAGTTACAGTGAAATTACGAAGTTAATTATGACTTGGTTTCAGGCACACAATGTTTCAACACTGATCCCTTCATCTCTCCCACAGCCCCTGCCCTGCAGACAACTTGCCTCCCACCCACCAGTCGGCGCTATGAGGGGAAGGTTTTGGGGGAGGTTTGTCAGGGGTTTTTGTTTTGTTTTGGTTTTTGGCCAGAGTTACTCCTGGTTTTGCACTCTGGAATTACTCATGGAAGTGCTCAGAGAATCATATGTGATATCTGGGATCAAACTCTGGTCAGAGGCAAGCAAGGGAAATGTCCTACCTGCTGTACTAACACTCTGGCCCCAACATTGTTTTAAAGTTTTGTACGGTTGTTTACAGTGCTGTTGTTGATAGGGTTTCATACACAACACAGTGCCACCTTTCATATGCTAGATTTTTAAAAATTCACCTCTCCGGCAAAAGTTTCCTGGTAGAAATGCCATGGCCTGGGCTGGAGCAGTAGCAAAGCGGGGAGGGCGTTTGCCTTGCAAACGGCCCACCCAGAACCGATTCCCAGCATCCCATATGGTCCCCTGAGCACCACCAGGGGTGATTCCTGAATCCAAAGCCAGGAGTAATCCCTTTGCATTGCTTGGTGTGAGCCAAAAGGAAAAAAATAAGAAAGAAATGCCATGGCCTAGAGCTGTTGCTCTTAAATGCTGGCGAAATCTGGAAACCCAAGAACCAGAGCCCAGGGTTGAAGCCTCCAGGCTGCACGGGCCTTGTGTCCCTTCTCTGGGTCTTTTCATTCTCCCATCAGTGTCAGGGGTCTTATTCTAGGTGGAAAATATCTTTTCTCCTGGAGGGTATGATGCCGACAACCTGTACCTGTGGGGCCAGTGCATCAGCAGCCTGGTGGTGTCTTTGGGCTTCCTGACACCCTAAAATTGCCTCTGTGCCTTTGGCAGAACCCCAACAACTTGGGACCAAGTTTACCAAGAAATTAAACAGCCAAAATTTAGGTATGTGGGAGCCACACCCACAAACCACCTCTGACTCAGTGATATCAGCTCATTTATTGGCTTTATCTCAGAGACCCAGGAGAAATCTCAAAAGAGACCAAAAGCCGCAATTAATCTCAGACCCATGCATCACTGAACCAACGGGTGGAAATCAGAGGGACAGGTTGGCCTGTGCCTGCCCAAGCAGAACCCCCAGCAGCCACTTGCTTCCACAACCCAAAATCGCTGTCATATCCCTAGGCTGACTCTACTGTCTCAGGATGAACCTCACCAAGATATAATCTGCTGAAAATTCGGGCATGCGGGTTTTGTGACTGAAATCTCCAGGCTTTCACGGAGTTGGTTTGGGCTACCTCTCCCCACTTCCCAATACACGTGGAAGCACTGGCAGTCACCCCCACAAACCAACTCCAGCCCACCCTGTAAACCATATTACTGGCCTTGCTTCAGACACCCAGGAATACATCTCCAAAGACTTTAAAAGCCAGAGATGCATTTGAATTGCTTCATGAGCGGAGGGGAGAAGGCAGAAGGAATAGAGAAGGGATCACTAAGAAAATGATGGCTGAAGGAACCAGCTGGGATGGGAGATGCATGCTGAATGTAGATAATGGACCAAACATGATGACCTCTCACTGTCTGTGTTGCAAGCCATAATGCCCAAAAGTTGAGAGAGATTATGGGGAATATTGTCTGCCTTGGAGTCAGGGGGAGGGTGGGAAAGGGGAGGTATGCCTAGGATACTGGTTGTGGGGAATGTGCACTGTCGGAGGGATGGGTGTTTGATCATTGTGAGATTGTAATCCAAACATGAAAGCTTGTAACTATCCCACAGTGATTCAATAACATTAGAAAAAATTATTTTAAAGTAATAAGCCTGCCATTGCCTATAAACCACACAGACACCAAAAAAAAAAAAAAAGTAGAGAGAGTATGGAGAATATTGTCTGCCATAGAGGCAGGGGGGAGGGGTATACCTGGGATATTGGTGGTGGGGAATGTGCACTGGCAGAGGGATGGGTGTTTGATCATTGTGAGATTGTAACCCAAACATGAAAGCTTTTAACTAACTCACAGTGATTTAATAAAATTAAAAAAAAAAAAAGCCAGAGATGCAACAGCAAGTTTCAGCAGACACTACAGGGCGCCCCCTAGTGTGCACAGCTAGGAGCTCGTGGAGAGCTCCCTGCTAGGAAGCACAATTCAAACTGAGCTATCTTTATGCGCCATGGCCACACGGGGGCGCCGCTGCCCTGCTAGCTCCTACTTTGCAGGGAAGACTCAGGCTGACTCAGGCTGAGATGCTGACCTGGAGGAGGACACCCATGGGATGAAGGTGCCTCCAGAGCAGTCCTGGGTCAGGATCTGGAGCCGGGCGGAGAGTTGCTGAAGGGAAACCGCTGGGGCCGTGTGCTGTGTCTGAGGGTCCAAAATGTCCCCAGAACCTCTTTCTCCAGTTCGTGATGCCAAACCTAGAAACTACAAGGGAACTTTCCTTCCACTCCCTGTTCCTTTTCTTAGGAAAATTCTTCATCTTTTATCGCTACCACATTTCTACAGCTGATAAGTCCATGTCAGGACAGTATCACGAATCTCTACACTATATTTTGATGTTACAGCTTTCTTTTATCTCCTAGGATCCCATCCCAGGGTCATTTACCCTGAGTGAAATCCCAGTCATGTCTCCCAAAGTTTCCTCTAGCTGAGTCTTGGGTGACGTGGCATTGTAAGGAGGCTGCTCTGCTGTACACTGGAGAACCCCTCAGTTTGGGTGTGGTGGCCAAGGCTAGGGGTGTCAGAAGCCCACAGACACAGTGTCATTCTCAACAGCACTTCAGGGAGTGCAGGAGCCATTCGGTCATCAGTGATGATGGTCACCCTCACCCCCAATGACACACATTCCTCAGTTTCTCTATTTCAACACATGTGCTTTATTTTGTACATACAAGTATATCTATTGTTGTAATTAAGGTGACATGTACAGTGTTCATGCAATTTCTGCATCTCACCACCATCAAAGTGTCCAATACTATCCACCATCTCCTTGTGTTGTCACTGTCATTGTCATCCCGTTACTCATCGATTTGCTCGAGTGGGCACCAGTAACGTCTCTCATTGAGAGGCTTATTGTGTTGTGCTTATTGGATGTGCTTTTTTGGCACATCCAATACACACAGGTAGCTTGCCAGGCTCTGCCGTTCGGGCTCGATACTCTCGGGAGCTTGCCGGGCTCTCTGAGAGGGGCGGAGGAATCGAACACGGGTCGGCCGTGTGAAAGGCAAACTACCAACCGCTGTGCTATGGCTCCAGCCCGCCTTGTGCTACTTATGTTATTAACATTAATTCTCCTCTTTCACCTAACCCCCTCCCAAAGAGTACCTATGCTCTTGTCCTCTTTCCCACACTGTTTCTTTAGAATGAATCCCTCTGTAACTCTCATGCTAAGAACTGTTCTGCAGGTTGTATGAAACTTTCAATTTTGTTTGTTCTTTTTTTCAGGTCTCACCCGGCAGTGATCAGGGATTATTCTTAGGGGTACTCAGGGAACCATATGTGGTGCCAGGGATTGAACCCCAGTCAGCTGTATGTCAGGTAAACACCCTACCTGCTGCACTCTGGCCCTGACCTTAAGAATATTTTTAATTCTTCCGGATGTGACCAGTTTTTAAACATTACTTTAAATACTTAAAATTTTATGACACTTATAAAATATGTGTCAGATCATACTCAAAATATAAAATTCTATTTTAGTCCAGGGCCAATTTTTTTTTACTGAACTAAACTTTTATTTGTTTCTGCACAGCCAGGATGGACCCTGCCTCCATACGTGGAAGGCCTGTGCCCTACCGCTGAGCCTTATCCCCAACTCACAGAACTAGCTTAGCTTTCCTGACTGGGAGAGGAGGCTAGATTGAATATCTGGAATATTGCTCAGTGTTGACATTCTAAGGCCTGGGAATATTGTTTAGTGTAGACTGTCTTTCCTGCAGATATGAGAGCATGAGTTTGACCCCTGGCACCATCCCACATGCCTCGTCTGATGCTGGTGACACTGTCTTGTGTGATCCCCGGCCTCAAAACAAAAAATAGTCTGTCTTTGATACCACCACCAAGTGTGCAGGAGTGCCACAACTAAACGATGTTACCTAAATGATGTCACAACTGAGAGGTGTGTGAGCACTGTGAGCAAGTGTGGGACCCCAGCAAGCACCACAACCAAGTGTGTGAGCACCAGTGAAGGCACCAACAGCAGCGACAACAAAGGGAAGGAAAGGGACAGAAATAAATCAGCAATAAAAGAATCTTTGATGGGGCTGGAGAGATAGCACAGCGGGTAGGGCGTTTGCCTTGCACGCAGCCGACCCGGGTTCAAATCCCAGCATCCCATATGGTCCCCTGAGCACGGCCAGGGGTAATTCCTGAGTGCAGAGCCAGGAGTAACCCCTGTGCATCGCCAGGTGTGACCCAAAAAAGAAAAAAAAAAGAATCTTTGAAACCGCCTTCTTACAAACATCAGACCTCACAAGACAGTGAACCATACCAGGAGCCAGTGAGATGCCTTAGCTCAAAGGGCCGGGGCGCAGGCTGTGTGTGCAGCAAGGCCAGCACAAGGCCCAGAGGTTTCCCTTCTACAACTCTCCTTCCGGCTCCAGATCCTGACCCTAGGACAGCTCTGAGGCACCTTCATCCCATGGCAATCTACTTTGGGCCAATCTTCTACCTGGGCCAATCTAACTTGGGCAAATCTATCTTGGACCTATCATCTATCTTGGGCCAATCTATCTTGGACCCGTAACTCCTCCTCTCCGGGTCAGCATCTCAGCCTGAGTCAGACTGCAGCCCCGCCCCTGCAAAGTAGGAGAGAACAGAACAGCGCCGCCCCCGTGTGGCCATAACGCAGAAAGACAACTCAGTCCGAATTGTGCTTCCTAGCAGGGAGCGCTCCATAAACTCTTACCTGTGCACACTAGGGGGCGCCCTGTGGTATCTGCTGAAACTCGCTGCTGCATCTCTGGCTTTTGATGTCTTTGGAGATGTGTTCCTAAGACCAATAATAGAGTTTACAGGGTGAGCTGAGTTGGTTTGTGGGGGTGACTGCCAGTGCTTTCACGTGTATTAGGAAGTGGTGGGAAGCAGGCCAAACCAACTCCGTGAAAGCCTGGAGATTTCAGTCACAAAACCCGCATACCCGAATTTTCAGCAGATTATATCTTGGTGAGGTCCGTCCTGAGACAGTGGAATCAGCCTCGGGATATGGCAGCGATTTGGGGTTGTGGCACAAGTGGCTGCTGGGGGCTCTGCTTGGGCAGGCACAGGCCAAACTGCCCCCTCCTATTTACCGCAGTCTGTTCAGCCATGCACGGGTCTGAGATTAACTGTGGCTTTTGGTCTCTTTTGAGATTTATCTCTGGGTCTCTGCGATAAGGCCAATAAATGAGCTTATATGGCTGAGTCAGAGGTGGTTTCTGTGTGTGGCTCCCATATACCTAAGTTGTTTTTTTTTTTATCACCATGTGGAAAGTTACAGAGTTCTCAGGTTTATGTCTCAGTTATACCGTATTCAAACACCATCCCTTCACCAGTGCCCATATTCCACCACCAAAATCCCCGGTATACCCCCCGCCCCCCCACCCCAACTGTATAACTGATGAATTTCACTTAATTTTCTCTTCACCTTGATTATGTTTCATATTTCCACACAAAACTCACTATTGTTGTGGGAGTTATACCCCCAAACAAGATAACCCTATTAAGGAAGCATTTGATAATTAGTTTTCCATTAAAAGATTGTATGTTTTCAGGTTTTAGAAAAGGCCGGTTAACGCGGCCGCGCGGCTCGGATGTGTCCCAGTCCCGAATCCCGGAGCCGTGTTAGTTGCTGCTCAGTGTCGCCAGGGCTCCATCTGGAGAAGGTGTGCTGGCGGCACCTCCTCCTTCCAGCTCCCTGGTGTTGTTGGCCCCAATTCGGGTCCGGAGCATTTTCCGGGCCGCGTTGCTCACCAGAATGCCTGCCGCTTCTCTGTGATACCTAACTTTTGACTGTTTAATTTCTTGGTAAACTTGCTCCCAAGTTGTTGGGATCAAGCCAAAGTCACAGCAGCTATTTTAGGGTGTCAGGAAGCCTGAAGACACCATCAGGCTGCTGATGCACTTGCCCCAAAGGTAAAGGTTGACCCGTTGGCAGCGTCATACCCCCCAGGAGAAAAGATATTAAGTATTTTTCCATCCAGAATAAGACTCCTTAACCCTGATGTGAGAATGAAAAGACCCAGAAAAGGGGAGCAAGGCCCATGCAGCCTGGAGGCATCAGCCCTGGGCACTGGTCTTGAGTTTTCAGTTTCCAGATTTGGGAGGTAGCTTGTTACAACACATATTGTAAAATTTAGTTCAATTTGCTTGTTACAACACCCAGACTGCAAGGACCCCTGAGCACCCTGGGAGTAGCCCACAAGCACAGAGACTGGGGCAACCCTGATACAGCAGGGAGTAATTCCCCAACATGCCCCAAATGAGCAGATTCCAAGAAAGGGAGAGACCCTGCGGGAGCTCCACAGATAACAGCTCCTGAGACAGGGGGAAGGTCTGTGTGTCCTTAGTGACAGTAACTGCGCCCTCACACCTCTGCCTACTTTGCTGCACTTTCCACCAATCTGCTCCATGCCCTGTCCTGCTGCCCCATGTGGGTCTCTAAGCCCAGCAGAGTCCAGTCCTTCCCAGTCAGTCACTCTCTCACCTCTGAGCGCTGCCCCACTGCCTCCCTCCCTCTGCCAACCAGTCAGGTCCCTCCCCATCGCCATGCTCAGATGATGAGTTTATCTTATGTTCTATTCTGGATTGTGGGTTTTGGATCGCACCTGGCTGTACTCAGGGATTAGTCCTGGTGGGGTTCAGGTGACCATATGGGGTGTCAGGGAGAGAACCCTGGTCAGTGGTGAGCAAGGCAATCACCTTATTCACTTTCCAATCTGTCTGGTCCCTAAATCACTTTCAGCCATATAAACAGAGTCTGAGGACAGAACAGCTCCGTCATCTCCCCACTCTCTCATCAGGACCTGGATGCTCTTTCCTCCCATGGAGGGGCAGGACAGCAATGGTCCTGCCCTGTCCAAGGTCCCCTCATCTTTGAACAGGATTGGGCCATTAACTAGATACTAAATAAGTAAAAAAAAAAATGCTTCCCCTTATCCCACTGTCAGCCCCATGTCCTCTCCCACCTGCTGTCTCATGTCTCCACTGGGTGCCCAAAGGGAGCCCCGGATTCACCCATGGGAGCCTGGATCCCCGCTGACCACATCCACTTATGATTTTCATTAACACACCAGATTTGAGTCCATATCTTGTAAAAAACTAAAGCTCGCCGAGGGGTGAGTGCACTCGTGGGCTCTCTGGGCGGCTCTGTCTCACCGCCCGCATTCAGTGCCCCAGAACTGCTGTGTGTGTTGTCGGTCAAGGGCAGGCGAGGGAAGGAAGAAGGCCAAACTGGTTGCTGATTAGTTACCCTTTTTCTTTTTACAAAAACAGAAACATTTGAAAATGAGGAACAATTCCAAATCACAACACAATTTGAAATCACAATACAGTCTTATATTTGTGCTAAGATTTCAGTCCGACCCTGGGTCCAGAGCAGTGCTTGTAGTAAAGAGTCCAATTGTCCTGCACTGTCCAGGGGTGATAAGAGTCACCAATGATAAGAGTCATTTAGTCACAGTTTGAAGAAGTGAAGTGTCTGGATCAAAACTGAAGAGTTGTCCTTGTAACAGCAGCAGTAGTGGTAGCAGCAATGAGTCCCAGGGGAGCAGCAATTAGAAGTCCGATAAATTTCAGGAAGCACTGGATCAGTCAGGGAGGACTGGAACAGGAGCATCACAACTTCTGGCAGGAGAACTTCAGCAGAGGAATGCAGCCATTCTCTGGTCTGGTTCCTCGGCAGTCATAGATGTGCAACCTAGCTTATGTTTGAGAAAAAACACTTTAACATTATTAGAGGCTTTCGCAGTTGGGGTTTTGGTCTCCATGCCTGTGAAAAGAAAGAGTCAGAGGGAAACTCCAATACGAATGGATATCCTAGAGAGAAATGAAAAGGTGTTCCTGTTAAAAGCCATTTCTCTCTCCTTCAGGAACCTGTGAATTCCAAGGAAAGGATAAAAGTAAAGTATTGTTAATTCAAAATATGAAGGCCTGGCATTGTCCAATCCACAACCTGTAAAAGAAGGGTATAAGGAAAGGTCTTAATGTGACCTCATGAAATGTGTAAGGAGCTAGAGGCCTTTGCTCTAGGTCCTCTGACGCTGGCTCCCCTTCTTTCTTCTTCGTGACTTCCAGCTGAGATCAATTTGGTGATGAATCTCTACAAAAGTGGCCTGGTTTTCCACAATTAAAACATCTTTTCTGAGCTCGTCTCTGTAAGGCATAGACCTGCACCTTATGTTTAGTAGAGCCAACATTCCAGCATGCTTCCAAGTACCCTAATATGTCTTCCTTCTCCTCAATAGGGCGCAGAATGGCCTGGCAATCCTCATTAGCATTTTCAAAGGCCAATAGTTTAGTCAACAGCTCCTGAGTTGCCTCATCCTTAACCTGCATCTCAATAGCTTTCATCAACCTTCCAATGAAATCTGCATAAGGTTCTGAGGCTTTCTGGAAAATCTTTGTAAAACTTCCCTTAAATTGTGCTTCTCCATCAACCTCCTCCCATGCACGCAGGGCTACTTCATGGACATAAGCAAGAACAGCACGAAGCAAGGTGATTTGACTTTCTGGGTCGCGCCATTTCCCTTCACCAGTTAACATCTCACAAGTCAACTCAATACCTGAAAAGTTTTGTCCAGCATGGCCTAGGCCTTGAAGCTTTGCCTTGGCCTCATTATAGAGCCACATGCTCCACTCCAAGTACTGAGAAGGGCTTAAGCATGTCTTAGCAACCATGTGAAAATCTTGAGGTACCCAGTAGGCCTTTTTACTCCAGTATGCAAGATACTCCCTACAGTACGGAGATGTAGGCCCGTACGAGACACAGGCCTGTTTGAAACGACTGAGAGAATCCATCCTTAACCTGCGGCAAATTGGAGGCTGCTTCTTCTCTGCCTGGACGGGGCGATTGGGAGCATGTCCCGAGCGGCCTGGAGGCCACTTGGCTGAGTCACTCTTGGACTCAGAATCTGAGTAAGTGGCAGCAGACTCATAACCCGCATCACTTCCATCTAATGCACTGGAAGTAGAGCTATATTCACCAGCCTCAGAAATATTTTTACTATGAAAACCCTTTCGAGACTTAGGTGTGGGAGGAGCTGAGGCCGTATTATTCCTAATATTCTCCACATCATTTGCACTTTTCAAAAACAGGAGAATAGAATTAACAATCTCCCATGTAGTGCAGAATTCCCCGGGGATCTTAGTCCCTTTCCTAGATGCCATATAGACATTTTTCCTAACTTGTTTCCAAATCTTACTTTCTAGAGATCCTTCATCCGGAAACCATGGGTTAACTGCATAAACTGCCTTAAAGCAGGACCGGAGTTGGTCTCTGGAAATGCAGAGTTCCGGGTCTCCTGTTCTGCATGAGAGACACTGAATCAAATCCATAAATGGCTTGCCCTGTTCAGTCTGGCTCGAGAAAATATGAAAGATCTTGGGAAGGCCCAGAATCTGCCCCATTTTAGTGGGTGATTGCTGTGAGGATTATAATCCCCAGCACACTAAAAAATCCTGTTCTCCCACTCACTTTCTAGAGTGAGGGCGCACAGAACGCTATTCTTACCTTTAGTTGGTAGTTCGTGCCCGCTCCAGGGATGCCAGCTGTAAAAAACTAAGGGTCGCCGAGGGGCGGGCGCACTTGCGGGCTCTCCGGGCAGCTCTGTCTCACCGTCCGCATTCGGTGCCCCGGACCGCTGTGTGTGTTGTCGGTCAAGGGCAGGCGAGGGAAGGAAGAAGGCCAAACTGGTTGCTGATTAGTTACCGTTTATTCAATCTTCCGTCTTTCTCATTTCCCGCACTCCCAGCTCCATCCTCTCTCTGGATCAACTGCAGCCTCTTTCTCCCTTCTCTCATCTCTCCCCCTACTTGTCTCTCCCACCTTGCCCTCTAGGCTACACCCAGCCAGGTAGCAAAATCAACATAAGAAAGCCCTTCCTGACTCTTAAGTTTTTTTTTTCTTTTCCTTAGTCCAAAATACTTATTCAAATATGAATGCTAGTTATTTTTGTATGGACATAGCAAGGGATACATTGAGGCTTGCAAGGCAGCTCTCCTGGCAACATCTTGCCACAGGCTCAGACCACAGCACTCAGGCCAGATTAATGATTCCTCACCCTAGCAGGGTCCAAATCTAGTTATCACTGTTTGGATCATGACAGCATTTGTCCATGATCAAGCTCTTAACGTATATAGTTAAGCATTAGGCACTTTGGCCAGGCCCATCTCGATGTCAGGGTAGCACACAACTCACAGCTTGCCCTGGGTCCTTCTTGTCCCACGTCCTCGGGACCCTGCTTTGGGGATGCTAGGAAGTAAGGGCAGCTGAGGCTTAGGTCAAGAGAACAGATGCCCTGGAGGAAAATATCATGTAGAGTCAAATGACTCCCAGGTTACAAAAGCATAACATTTGTTAAGTCTTCCTGTGTCCATACAAAAAGGACTTGCTATAAATAAACTATGCAAAGGACTCAAGGAGAAGAGAAAAACATTATTGACAAGTCAACAGAACACTAAGAAAGAAGCTACAAATAAACAAAGAGGAATAGGAGCACTGTAATGTGAGTAACCCAATAAACCTAAACTACCTGAAGCTATGTTATCCTACAATATCTCACCTACCAAATTAATGTTTTATTTTTTACCAAATAGGGATATTAAACATGTGATTTCAGAATCCTAATACATTTATAACTTTAAGTCCCAATATTCATATATCCCCATTTCTTGAAACAATGAGTTTTACTTCATAATTACTGCTCATAATTAACTGACACAATTGTTAAAAATCTCAGCCCTACATATTTGCATAAAGCTTATTATTCCCATATATGTCACTTAAACAACAGATTAAAGGCAGGCAAAAATATTAAAACCCAGCTAGCTTCTGATGAGACAGAGAAGACACCTTGAATACATACAGTGTAAAGGATTCATTTTTCCACAACACCATTTATGTTCTGAATTAGTTTTGTCCTTTTTCCTTCCTATTTGGGGGTAGGGACTTCCAAACAGTGCTCAGAAGGCCTTGGAGCGAGCTCCAGGTTCTCCAGTGCCACACCTGTGGTGCTCAGAACCCAGCTGCCTGGACCTCTAAACCCCTGAAGCACTTTTTTTGAGGGGAGACTTTCTGCAAGCACCATGATTTACAAAGTTGTTTGTTATGCAGTTGCTTCAGGAAGTCCATGTTCCAAAGCCAATTCCACCACCAGTGTGACCGTCCCTTCACCAAAGTCCCCAGTTTCCTACCCAGCCCCTCAGCCTGCCCTGTAAGCAGGCACAAAGAAATTTAGTTCAATATATGCTTGTTACAACACATGCTAGAACATACAACTTATTCCAGCATTAAATAATTCCATTATAGTGCCATTTCCTGCTGGGATGAACAAGGTGGCACTTGAGTTCTAGCTCTCTGAGATCGAATAGGTGGACCGGCTCTCTGAGGTTGCACAGGTGACCTGCTCTGATGTGATGTGGCCTGGCTCCCTGAGATAGCACAGGTGGACTGGCTCTCTGAGGTCGCACACACGCTCTGGCTCTGAGGTTGCACATGTCAGCTGTGGTGTCAGCACACTTGGCTGTGCTGCTCATTATTTTGATCGCACGCTGGCATTTCCTCCACAGCCACAGGCCTTACCCCCTAGAGGGCACAAAATAATTTACTATATAATGCTTTTTACGGGAAAAAAGTATCGGGAAATAGATCAATAGGAATCAATCTGTGATCATTGTTCTATCTCACAATGCTGCGTGTCTGAGTGTTTACTGGATGTTTTGTGCCTCTGAGCCTTCTGCGTTACTATTTTTGCTCACTGAGCTATTACAGAAGGTAAGGTGCTTGCCTTGCATGTGGCCAACACGGGTTTGATCTATGGCACCACATATGGTACCATGAACCTGCCAAGAGTGATCCCTGAGCACACATTACTCCTGAGCGCTGCCTGGTGTGGCCAAAAGCCAAAACCAAACAAACAAACAAACAAACAAACATCACCACCCTCAATAGAGGGTCTTTAACTCAGATTCCTCTCACGGCAAACACTGACAGGCATAACCTGAACGCACAGAAGCATCTCTGGGGTCCTCATGAACTTGTAAGATTGTAGCAAGATACTGACACGAAAACCATGGAAAATAGATGTCCTGGACATGGGACACAGTGCGACAAAGATCAGGTGAGGGAGCAGGTGAGAGGGCGAATTCCCAGGTCCCACGTGTGGCTCCCAGTGTCCCCAGGGTGGTGTTGGGGGCGGGAGATCAGACCTGGGGATTCCTGGTCTCCCCAGAGTTTCACTTCTCCCTCTGCAACCTGTGCTAGCGCCATCTGCCCGGATACTCGTGACGCTTCCGCAATCCTCACTCCCATTGGGCATCGCTGTCTAGAGCAGCCAATGAGCAGCAGTCAACACGGTTCCCGGTTATAAACTGAGGCACTCGCGAAGGAGTCAGAACCCGTTTCCTTTCTTCAGTATGTGGGTGCCACGACCCCTCCTGCTGCTGCTTTCGGGGGCCCTGGCCCTGACCCAGACCCGGGAGGGTGAGTGCGGGGTCGGGAGGGGAGTTCGTTGCGGGGGGAAGGGTGGGGACTGCCAGGCACTGATGTGCGGGACCCCGAGAAGGAGTTTCTCCGGTTCCCTGCCCGGACGCCCCCAAATGTTCCTCCTTGTCCCCCCAACCTCCAACTCCCCCCGCGCCCCTAAGTCTCGCCCTTCTCGGTCCCTCCCCCCTTCCGTCTCCCGAGCCCCCTCCCTTTCCCTCACCCTGGCCTCGGGGCGCGCGGGGCGGCGGGGCGGGCCGGGTCTCACCCCTTCCCTTCCCCAGGCCCCCACTCCCTGCGGTATTTCTACACCGCCGTGTCCCGGCCCGGCGGGGAGCCCCGCTACATCGTCGTCGGCTACGTGGACGACACGCAGTTCGTGCGCTTCGACAGCGACTCGGCGAGTCCGAGGATGGAGCCGCGGGCGCCGTGGGTGGAGCAGGAGGGACCCGAGTACTGGGAGCGGCAGACGCGGAACGTCAACGGCCACGCACAGATGTTCCGAGAGAACCTGAACACCGCGCTCCGCTACTACAACCAGAGCGAGGCGGGTGAGCGCGGCCGGGCAGGGACGAGCCGACACGGGGACGGGCCGGGTCGCCCCGAGGCGGGTCCGAGCGTCCCCGAGGCTGAGGGACCCGCCCCGGACCCTTGGCAGGGAGGCGCCGCGGGGACTGGGACCCGGTTTCGTTTTCGGTTCTGAGTTCATCTGTGCGGGCGGGTCAGACTCTCACACCCTCCAGTGGATGTCCGGCTGCGACGTGGGGTCCGACAGGCGCCTCCTGCGGGGGTACTGGCAATACTCCTACGACGGCGCCGACTACATCGCCCTGAACGAGGACCTGCGCTCCTGGACGGCGGCGGCGGGCACGCAGGCTTGGAGAACCCAGCGCAAGTGGGAGCAGGCGGGTGGGGCTGAGCAGAACAGGAACTACCTGGAGGGCAGGTGCGTGCAGTATCTGAAGAGATACCTGGAGAACGGAAACGACACGCTGCTGCGCGCAGGTACTGAGTCCCTGGTGTTGATGACCCCTGACCTTTCCTGGGAGGCGGGGGGACTCCCCACAGGGGGCACATAGTGCGGTTCAGTGTCCGAACAGCGCCCCTTCTTCAGTCAGGAGAGGGACAGACACGCCTGGTTTCCATGTTCTGTACCACAGAGACCCGCCCTCCCCTCAGGCCACCCCGTGTCCTCAGAACCCTGAAGTTACTCGGTTTGTGTGTTTGGGGGGGTAGAGGGGGAGAGGGAGGGGCGACCTTCTCTGAAATAATGAATTTGGCTTCCCTGGGGCCGGGCAGCCATCTGTGAACTCTCTCAGATCTCAGCTCTGACTCCTGCTTCTCTCAGTCACTCACCCTCCACCCAGGGCAGGACAGTCAGTGTCTCCTGAGAGACCCGAACCTCCTTCCCTAACCCTGTTCTAGAACTTTCCAAGGAATTAGGATTTTATCCAGTTTCTCCAGTCAAGCTTGTGTCTGGATTTTTACCTCCTTTGCAAACCAATTATCCTGTTCAACCTCATTTTGGAAGTGACACAAATGTGAATTTTTTTCAATTTTCTCCTCAGAAGCCCCCAGAAGCCACATCACCCACCACCCGTTCTCTGACCAGGAGGTCACCCTGAGGTGCTGGGCCCTGGGCTTCTACCCTGCCGAGATCACCCTGACCTGGCAGCGTGATGGGGAGGACCTGACCCAGGACACAGAGCTGGTGGAGACCAGGCCTTCAGGGGATGGAACCTTCCAGAAGTGGGCGGCTGTGCTGGTACCTTCTGGAGAGGAGCAGAGATACACGTGCCGTGTGCAGCACCAGGGGCTGCCGGAGCCTGTCACCCTGAGATGGGGTGAGGAGGGGGACGGGGCACAGAGCCTGTTCTCAGGGAATCAAGGTTGGCCCCCTGGGGAACTGTTGAGTGTCAGGCTGGGTCTGGGGTCACACCCTCTCCTTCCTCCCTTCCCAGAGCCCCCTTCTCAGCCCACCATCCTCACTGAGGGCATCATTGTGGTCCTGGCTCTTGGGGCTGGAACTGTGGTGGCTGTGGTGGCAGCTGTGATCTGCAGGAGGAAGCGCTCAGGTAAGATGGGGGTAGTTTGGGGGGGATTCTGTCCAACATGGCAGGTCTTGAGTCTTGTCCCACTTTGGGGGTCTCCCCCCTGTATTAGTTTCCTGCCCAATTAGCGGAAGCACCACCCGCCCCCGTGCTGTTGCTCACACTCCCCTGTGTGTGCCGCTCTCAGGTTTGCTCAGGAAAGACACGTTCACCTCCATAAGCTGGGCATGAACCTGGTCCCCACGGTCCCAGGTCACAGGGACTGTCCCTGTGAGCACAGACCGCCAGGAGAGGCTGGTCAGTCCAGGAGTGTCTCCTTCCTGTGTGTTTCCTAGTCCTGCCCTCAGTCTTCAGAGTTCTGACGCTTCCCGGGGGTCCGGGCCTAGAGAGCTGCTCTGTGGGCTCAGGACCCAGTGCTCTCCCCGACATTCCCTGGATGTTTCCTTCCCACAGGTGGGAGAGGAGGACAGTACACTCAGGCTGCAAGTAAGTGTGGGCAGGGCTGGGGCCCTGGAATCCTGGGGACAGAGACCAGAGCCCTTGGATCCTCCTCTAGTCCCACCCCCTGGGCTCTGACCTTGGCCTGTTTGTTCCTCTCCAGACAGCGACAGTTCCCAGGGCTCCGATAAGTCTCTCTCGAACCCTAGAGGTGAGACTCTGGAGGCTGGAGTGGGTGGGATTGGGCAGAGGGGACAGCATTGGTTTGGGGGTTCTTTGAGCGGGATGCTGGGAGCTTGCTCAGGATGTCACCACTTCTGTCACTCACCTGAGTCTCTTCATTCTTTTCTCTCACAGTGTAAGACAGCTGCCCCGCTGGGTTGAAGATAAAGGTATCTTCAAAGATGACACGCAACTGGCCAACCAAGTGGAAACAGAGATCAACAAATGGGACTACATTAAGCTAAAAAGCTTCTGCACCGCAAAAGATACAGTGACCGGAATACAAAGACTATCTACAGAATGGGAAAGGATATTTACACAATACCCATCAGATAAGGGGTTGATATCAATGGTATATAAAGCACTGGTTGAACTCTACAAGAAGAAAACATCCAACCCCATCAAAAAATGGGGCAAAGAAATGAACAGAAACTTTCCCAAGGAAGAGATATATGAATGGCCAAAAGGCACATGAAAAAGTGCTCTACATCACTAATCATCAGGGAGATGCAGATCAAAACAACCATGAGATACCACCTCACACCACAGAGACTAGCACACATCCAAAAGAACAAAAGCAACCACTGTTGGAGAGGATGTTGGGAGAAAGGGACCCTTCTACACTGCTGGTGGGAATGCCTACTAGTTCAGCCCTTTTGGAAAACAATATGGACTATTCTCAAAAAACCAGAGGTTGAACTCCCATTTGACCCAGCAATACCACTGCTGGGAATATATCCCAGTAGAAGCAAAAAAGTATAGTCGAAATGACATCTGCAGCATCATTGCAGCACTGTTTACAATAGCCAGAATCTGGAAAAAACCCGAGTGCCCTAGAACAGATGACTGGTTGAAGAAACTTTGATACATCTATACAATGGAATACTATGCAGCTGTTAGAAAAAACGAGGTAATGAAGTTTGCATATAAGTGGATCAGCATGCAAAGTATCATGCTAAGTGAAATGAGTCAGAAAGAGAGAGACAGACATAGAAAGATTGCACTCATCTGTGGAATATAGAATAATAGACTTGGAGACTAACACTCAAGAATAGTAGAAATAAGTACCAGGAGGTTGACCATGGCTTGGAGGCTGGTCTCTCATTCTGGGCAACTCAGAGAAGGGAACACCAAGTAAAATGTGGTCAGAGGTCATGCGGGGGAAGGGTGATGCATGTCGAATATAGACTAGAGACTGAACACAATGGCCACTCAACACCTTTATTGCAAACCACAACACCTAATCAGAGAGAGAGTGCAAAAGGGAATACCCTGCCATAGTGGCAGTGTGGGGTGGCGGGGGGAGATGGGACTGTGGAGGGTGGGAGAGATGCTGGGTTTACTGGTGGTAGAGAATGGGCACTGGTGAAGGGATGGGTTCTCGAACTTTGTATGGGGGAACATAAGCACAATAATGTATAATTCATTTCAATTCTTAATGTAATTTTATTAGATCAATAAAGTCCAGATGACAAAATAAAAAAAAAAACAAAAAAAAGAAAAAGAAAAACTTAAAATGAAAAAAAAAGAGACAACGACAGAAGACGGGATCCTAGGTCTGGATTCTGGGCCATCAGACATTATAGAGATAATGACTATGTGGCTCTTACATCGACCCTAACTCCTCTTTCTCTGGAGGATGTTAGTTTTATAGGGGTTTTCTTGGACTATGAGGCTGGAATAATCTCCTTTTACAATTTGGATACTGCCTCCCACATCTTCATTTTCCCAAAGGTCTCTTTCTCTGAGTCTATCAGACCTTATTTCTGTACTGGTGAAGATTCTTATTTGTACATTTATCATTCATATTTGTAAGATGTGTAAATAAAATATTTCTAAGTTAAAAAAAGAACCCCAGTATTCCTCCCATCCCACCCTTCCCCGCCCGTGTGGCTGATGATTTTCACTTTACTTTCTCATTTCTTTGATTACATTCAATATTTCAACAGAAAACTCACAATTTTTATTTGGAATTTTCCTAAAAAACCATACCTGACAAAAAGGCAGCATTTGATAATTTGTTTTCCATTGCTGAGAATGATGAGTATATGAAGTTTTGGATTTCTGGTATTTTAGTAACTAAGTCCAGAGAAATTTCTGCCAGCAATTACATCATTGCAAGCTCGTACCTCTCTTTAGTGGACCTATTAAGATGGTGGTCACCATGCCGCCACCGGGGAAAGAAAAGGCTGAGAGAGGAAAACCTTTCCTCTCCGGGGCGGCATGGGGCTGTAGCTTAGTTCACAGTCTAGAGGCATTTCTGCAAGAAGCTGATGGTGCCGAAAGTAGTTAGTGGGCCTCCGGGATTATGGGTGTTCAGCAACGGAGGGGCTGCATGCGTGTGGCCGCTCGGGTCACATTTGGGTGGAGAGCGGCCCCCATCCAAGGATATTCTTATGCTATACCAAAAGCATAAGAATTAGCATTATTGTAACAATGTTACCTTAACTAGAGTGAAAACAGACAACAAAACAAAAGTTCAGTCAACTTTATGGGCTCACTGAGCAGCATTTTTGCCCAAAATAGGGTGAACCTAATGCCAGGGCTTCTCACAGGAGATTCATGTTCCTTTTCCTCTTCACTGTGAACTCTCAGTCCAAAGTGCTGGATCCTCAGTTTCTTCTAGAGGTCAGAGCAGTTCAACCACTAGGGACACCTGGGAGTTCTTTAAGCACCAGGAGAAAGCACCAGGATAGTCCCTGGAGAGCTGGGACACCTGTAGAGAATAAGCCCCCACCTGACATTAGGAGGAGCAACGTTTCCTTCCTGCTCTCTGTAAAAGTGATGAAAATTTCCTCAGCTACTTCTCTGCCCACTTTGGGGGCTTCTTCGTGCTCAGACAGGAACTGCTACAGTCTCACTGTCACTCCTGGCAGTTTGCTTCCCTGTTCAGTCCTGAAAAATTAATACAAAATAAAGGAAGTGAAGGGACAGAGAGTCACCGCTGTCAGAAAATATTAGAATTTGAGCTAGCAAAGATTTTACAAGTCATTCTAATTATACAGATGAAGGATAATCAATTGTAAATTTTATTAAGGCCAGTAAGTGGCAAAGCAAAGATGCAAACCTAGGATTTCTGGTTTCTAGCCAAGTGAATTGTCCAGTTCCAGGAGTATAGACAGAGGCTGAAAGTGTGGGAAAGCAGCGGGAGTGTTGTCTCTCCCTGACACTTTCCATCACAGACGCACAGAGATCAAATGGAGATTCGGGCACTGGAGCAACAGGTCTGACACAGGTGGCTCCATCCTACAGTGTGTGTGAGTTGTTTGATCACAAGTTTAAGCTACAAATTGGCAACAACTCTAATAATCTTTCCTCAAAACCTCTTAGCTAGAAATAAAATTAGAACAACATGAGGAATTGGGAACTCCGGGACACCTTTTATTCAAGCCCACAAAGGTAGGAAAAAGGTATGAAAAAAATTCTTTCACTGGGGGGCTGGAGCAATAGCACAGCGGGTAGGGCGTTTGCCTTGCACGCGGCCGACCCGGGTTCGAATCCCAGCATTCTATATGGTCCCCTAGCACCACCAGGGGTAATTCCTGAGTGCAAAGCCAGGAGTAACCCCTGTGTATCGCCAGGCATGACCCGAAAAGCAAAAAAAAAAAAAAAAATTCTTTCACTGAATGAATGAATCAAGTGCACCGGTTCAGAGAACACTAATAAACTCCTTAGGGTCTGCATTCTGTTAAGTGTCCATGGAATAACGTTCCCCCAGAGGGAGAACAGGTAGAAGTCATTGCCAATGTCAACTAGGACAGGGATTTGCATGGGGTGATCAGTGCTCTGCCTCTGCCTCTGTGAGCAGCACAATGCTTTGGAGGGTCCCTGTTCAGCACTGGGAGCTGGTTGGCTGAACTCAGTGTCTTAAGACAACCCAGAGTGGGTGGGGGCTCCTTCACTCAGAGTCACTCAGTCTCCCCTGGTGTGCACATCCCCTTCGGGGTCCAGACAATGGCTGGTCGAGCATCTCTCCCTCCAAATCTCAGTCTCCAAGCTCTATCTCAGGGGGCAGAGGTCTGAACCCCCTCTCACAACAACTCTGTCTTCATCTGATATATATTTTTTTTTGCTTTTTGGGTCACACCCGGCGATGCTCTGCGGTTACTCCTGGTTTTGCACTCAGGAATTACTCCTGGCAGTGCTTGGGGGATCATATGGGTTGCCGGGGATCGAACCCGGGTCGGCCGCTTGCAAGGCAAACGCCCTACCCGCTGTGCTATCGCTCCGGCCCCATCTGATATTTTCTAACACTGGAAAAGAGGCTTCCGAATGCTTTACCAAAAACTGTTTTTATTCATTTCCCACCTCCTATCAATATGGTTTTGACAGTAAACAAGATATATATGATTGGTCATTTATGTTCATATACTGTTACAGATACTTGAATATTAGCATGAAATAGACTGTGTAACATCATTTGGGGGCCAGAGCAGCAGGGAAGGTGTTTGCTTTGCATGCAACTGATCCAAGTTCTATCCCTAGCACCCCGTATGGTCCCCCAAGCCCACCTTGAGTGGTCCCTGAGTGCAGAGTCAGGAGAAAAGCCTGAACACCATTTGCTGTGGCCAAAAAAAAACTTAAAAAAAAGAAAGAAAGAGGAGGAAGGAAGGAAGGAAGGAAGGAAGGAAGGAACGAAGGAAGGAAGAAGAAAATCAATTTCATCTGAAATTTGCGAAAATAAGCCCCAAACTGCAATTGAGATCCTAGACTGGGCTTGCTGTTCCCGCGGAGATGATACAACTCTAGCTAAGAGGAACCAGTGCAGCGTCTATGATGCTTCTCCTTTTAATTATTTTCTATTTATAAAGAACCATGATTTATAGTTATTGTAGTTAATAACTACAACACCAGTATTTCCACCAATGTCAGCTATAATTCTCCTTCTTTGAAAACAAGACACTTCTTTCCTTTGGAACCAAACCCACTGAAGATATATTTATTTATAATCTTGAATTTTAAACTGAGGTTTTAAAATAGGCCCATAGTCATCTGGCCATCCCTCCCTCCTTAGGGTACCCCTCCTGTGCCCTTTAGAAAGGGTGCATGGAGAAAGGACCCATAGACCTCCCCTCCCCTTCCCTTCCCTCCTCTTCCCTTCCCTCCCCTCCTCTTTTCTTTCCTTCCCTCCACTTCCCTTCCCTTCCCTTCCCTTCCCTTCCCTTCCCTTCCCTTCCCTTCCCTTCCCTTCCCTTCCCTTCCCTTCCCTCCTCTTTCCTTTCCTTCCCTCTTCTTCCCTTACTTTCCCTTCCCTTCCCTTCCCTTCCCTTCCCTTCCCTTCCCTTCCCTTCCCTTCCCTTCCCTTCCCTTCCCTTCCCTTCCCTTCCCTTCCCTTCCCTTCCCTTCCCTTCCCTTCCCTTCCCTTCCCTTCCCTTCCCTTCCCTTCCCTTCCCTTCCCTTCCCTTTCCTTCCCTTCCCTTCCCCTTCCCTCCCCTCCTCTTTCCTTTCCTTCCCTCTTCTTCCCTTACTTTCCCTTCCCTTTCCTTCCCTTCCCTTCCCTTCCCTTCCCTTCCCTTCCCTTCCCTTCCCTTCCCTTCCCTTCCCTTCCCTTCCCTTCCCTTCCCTTCCCTTCCCCTTCCCTCCCCTCCCCTCCCTTCCCCTTCTCTCCCTTCCCTTCCCTTCCCTTCCCTTCCCTTCCCTTCCCTTCCCTTCCCTTCCCTTCCCTTCCCTTCCCTTCCCTTCCCTTCCCTTCCCTTCCCTTCCCTTCCCTTCACCTTTACCTTCCCTCCCCTCCCCTCCCCTCCCCTCCCTTCCCTTCCCTTCCCTTCCCTTCCCTTCCCTTCCCTTCCCTTCCCTTCCCTTCCCTTCCCTTCCCTTCCCTTCCCTTCCCTTCCCTTCCCTTCCCTTCCCTTCCCTTCCCTTCCCTTCCCTTCCCTTTCCTTCCCTTCCCTTCCCCTTCCCTCCCCTCCTCTTTCCTTTCCTTCCCTCTTCTTCCCTTACTTTCCCTTCCCTTTCCTTCCCTTCCCTTCCCTTCCCTTCCCTTCCCTTCCCTTCCCTTCCCTTCCCTTCCCTTCCCTTCCCTTCCCTTCCCTTCCCTTCCCTTCCCCTTCCCTCCCCTCCCCTCCCTTCCCCTTCTCTCCCTTCCCTTCCCTTCCCTTCCCTTCCCTTCCCTTCCCTTCCCTTCCCTTCCCTTCCCTTCCCTTCCCTTCCCTTCCCTTCCCTTCCCTTCCCTTCCCTTCACCTTTACCTTCCCTCCCCTCCCCTCCCCTCCCCTCCCTTCCCTTCCCTTCCCTTCCCTTCCCTTCCCTTCCCTTCCCTTCCCTTCCCCTTCCCTCCCCTCCCCTCCCCTCCCTTCTCCTTCCTTCCCTTCCCCTTCCCTTCCCTTCCCTTCCCTTCCCTTCCCTTCCCTTCCCTTCCCTTCCCTTCCCTTACTTTCCCTTTCCTTCCCTTCCCTTCCCTTCCCTTCCCTTCCCTTCCCTTCCCTTCCCTTCCCTTCCCTTCCCTTCCCTTCCCTTCCCTTCCCTTCCCTTCCCCTTCTCCTTCCCTTCCCCTTCTCCTTCCCTTCCCTTCCCTTCCCTTCCCTTCCCTTCCCTTCCCTTCCCTTCCCTTCCCTTCCCTTCCCTTCCCTTCCCTTCCCTTCCCTTCCTCTCCTTTCCTCTATCCTCTACTCTTCCCTGTGTGTGTGAGTTATCTGACATAACTCAAAGTATGGGGAATCGAAGTGTGGGGAAATGCCTGAAAGTTAACTGTAGTTTACCAGTCAATTACAGAGCTAACTCCTGCTCTAATAATTACCCTCCAGGCAACAAATTCACCCCTACCCATTGCTTCCTGTGTCTGATCCTCACAAACCCATCCCTCCCCACAGGTGTCCACTAGTAGGCTCTGCCCTGACCTTTCCCTCTGCTTCTTCCCTCTCCAGTTTATTTGGCCTCTATCCCCTAAAGACACTATTTCCTCCTACCTTCACTTTTTTAATGAGACATTCCCTGTATATTCCCAGTCCAGGGACTGGGGCTTTTAATCTCTTTTATCCTCCAGTTCTTCCTAGGGACGGAAACTGAGGATTTAGAATTGATTCCCGTGGAACCAGCAGCAGCAGGAGTAAGTGACAGAGACTGGAGGTCAATATCTCATCTCAGCACCCTGAAGGCTCCAGTATGCTTCTGGGGCTCACTCTGGCTCTGGGTAGCAGCAATTATGAACTGAAGTTGTTGTTGTTGTTGTTGTTGTTGTTGTTATTGTTGTATATTTTTAATTTTTTAAAAAATTTACTAATTAAGACTTAAGGTTTACAGTGTTATTAACAAAGATTTGTCATGTACATGTTGCTTAATCACACTTGAAGCCAGTGCTCACAGTTATAAATGAGGAAGAGCCTCTTTGTGAGTATGTTTAGGGAAACTATTCAGACACAGCAGCTGATGCAGGATAGGGCGCCCCCTAGTGTGCACAGCCTGTCCTGTTGCTGGGAGCCCTGGAGAACTCCCTGCTAGGAAGTACAATTCGGACTGAGTGTCTTTCAGCGCTATGGCCACACGGGGGCGCCTCTGCTCTGCTCGCTCCTACTTTGCAGGGAAGACTCAGGCTGACTCAGGCTGAGATGCTGACCTGGAGGAGGACACCCATGGGATGAAGGTGACTTCAGAGCAGTCCTGGGGTCAGGCTGGGGAGCCGGGCAGAGAGTTGCGGAAGGGAAACCTGTGGGGCCTTGTGCTGTGCCTGAGGTTCCATCATGGCCCCAGGGCCTCTTGATGCCAAACCTAGAAACTACAAGGGAACTTTCCTTCCACTCCCGGTTCCTTTTCTTAGGAACATTCTTCATCTTTTATCGATACCACATTTCTACAGCTGATAAGTGCATGTCAGGACAGTATCACGAATCTCCACACACTATATTTGACTGTTACTGTTTTCATTTCTCTCCTCGGATCCCACCCCAGGATCATTCATGCGGAGTGAGGTCCCAGTCATGTCTCCTGAAGGCGCCTCCAGCTGAGTTGGGTTCGCTCTCCTTGTCTTGGATGATGTGGCATTGTAAAGAGGCTGCTCTGATATACATCGGAGAAAGCCCCTCAGTTTGGGTGTGGTGGTCAAGGCTAGTGGTGTGGGGAGCCCACAGATACAGTGTCATTCTCAACAGCACATCAGGGATTGAAGGAGCCACTTGGTCATCATTAACAATTGTCACCCTCACCCCGTAATTTGACATGTTCCTCAGTTTGTCCCTTTGAAGATTCATGTTTTATTTTATACATAGTAGCATATTTATATATAGGATATATATTTATATATAACATATTTATAACAGACTTTTATATTTTTACATATTTATATGCATATAAATATATTATATAGATGACACACACATATATATGTATATATCTCGGAGAGCCTGGGAAGCTATCTAGAGTATCCTGCCCACACAAGCAGAGCCTGGCAAGCTACCTGTGGCATATTCGATATGCCAAAAACAGTAAAGGTAGGTCTCATTCCCCTCACCCTGAAAGAGCCTCCAATCCTCGGGAAAGATGAGTAAGGAGAGGTTGCTAAAATCTCAGGGCGGGAAGAATAGAGAAGTTACTGGTGCCCACTCAAGTAAATCAATGAACAACTGGATGACAGTGATACAGTGGTACAAACATATTTATTGCAGTAGTTAAAGTGACGTATGTAGTGTTAATGTACAGTTACTGCGTCTCACCACCGAAGTGACTTATAACATCCAGCAAGTCCTTATATCATTTTTTTTCATTTTCTTGCCATTTGAAACATTCAATTTTGTTTGTTTATTTTGGTGTCAAACCTGGCCATGCTCAGGGTTTACTCCTAGTGGGACTCAGGGGGACCATAGTTGGTGCTGAGGATTGAACCTTGGTCAGCTGCATGCCAGGTAAACACCCTACTCGCTGTACTAAAATTCCTGGTCATGCCCTTCAGAATATTTTGAATTTTCTTGGATGTGAATACTTTTTAAAGTTAATTTAAATACTTTAAATGTTCTGGTAATTAGAAAACAGTTGTCAGATCATACTCAACTTCTGTTACTCCACATTCTACTCTATCATCATTACCTTTCACTGAACTAAATTTTATTTGCTTTTGCACTGCCAGGATGGAACCCTGCCTGCATACATGGAAGGCACATGCTCCACCCCTGAGCCACATCCCCAACCTCAGGGAACTAGCTTAGCTTTCCTGTCTAGAAGGGGAGGCTAGATTGAGTGTCTGGAATGTTGCTCAGTGTAGGCGGCCTGACCTGCAGATACGAGGGCATCCCACATGCCTCATGTGGTCCTGGTGGCACTGTCTGTGTGATCCCGGCCCCATAACAAAGAAGGGCTCTATCTTTCACACCACAACCAAGTGTGCAGGAGCTCCACAACTAAATAATGTTCTCTTCTGACCACCACAACTAAAATCTGTGAGAGCATTGCAAGTGTGTGACCCCAGCAACCACCACAACCAAGTGTGTGAGCACCAGTGAAGGCACCAACAGCAGTGCCAACAAAGGGAAGGAAGGAAGAGAAATGAATCAGCAATAAAAGAATTGTTTATACTACCTTCTTAAGAGCATCAGGCCTTACAAGACGCCCAGGGGCCAGCGAGGTGCCTTAGCTCAGGGGGCTGGGGTGCAGGCTGTGTGTGCTGCCAGCCCTGGCTCACCCAGACTGGAAGGTCCCCTGGGGACCCCTGGGAACAGCCCCCAAACACAGAGCCTGGAGTGACCCTGAACACAGCAGGGTGTAGTACCCCCAGCACCAAATGACCAGACAGAGAAAGGGAGAGAGATCCCACACCAGCTCCACAGGAAACAGCGACCTGAGACATGGGGGAAAGGTCTGTGTGTCCTAGTGACAGTAACTGTAGCCTCGTGTCTATGGCTACTTTGTTGCACTTTCCTTTAGTCTGTTCCATGTCCTCTCCTGCTGTCCCATGTGGGACTCTGAGTCCAGCAGAGTCCAGCCCTGCTCTCCAACAGGCCATTTCCCATCAGGTCACTCTCTCACCTGTAGGGACTGTCTTATACCCTCTTCCCTGGGCCAACTAGTCAGGTACCTCCCCATCCTCCACATTCATGAGATGAGTTTATTTCACTCTTTATTTACTTTCTTAGGTTTTTGGCTACAACTGGCTGTGCTCAAGGATCACTCCTGGCAGAGCTCAGATGACCATATGGAGTGTCAGGGATAGGACCCTGGTCAGTGGTGTGTCAGGCAAGTGCCTTACCCATTTTCCTCTCTGGTCCCTGTATTCACTTTCACCCAGAATAAACTGTGTCTTGAGAGAGAACAGCTCCATCATCTCCCCACTCTCCACATCAGGACCTGGATGTTCTTTCCCCACAGTGATGGGGCAGGACCATAGTCCTGCCCGACTAAGGCACAGCTCAGCTTGGGACAGGACTGGGTCCTAATACATAAACTAAGTAAGTCAAAAGCTTCCAAGACACGCCACTGTCAATCCATGTCCTCTTCCACCTGCTGTCTCGTGCCTCCCATACTGGTGCCCAGATGGACCCAAAGGCCTACCCGTGAGAGCCTGGATCCTGCTGTCCACTATGCTATTCTCCTGAGACAACCAGTTTTTAGTCCATATCTCACTTACTTGCCTTCTGATTTTTTACAAAGAACATAAAGAATGATTTTAAAAGCCTAATACATCTACAAACCTTGAGGTTTCAAATATTCATACCATTTCTTGAAACAACTGGTTTTTTCCTTTTATTAAATCTCTCCTCGTTCTCCTAGTCTCATCATAGACCTCGAAGAACTCCTCTTCCAGTCCTCATCTTCGTCATAGTCCCCTCTTACCCCTTACCTCGTATTTATATAGAAACCATGATACACATAGGTGGGGTTGAACATTATCATAACAACAGAGTTGTAAAACCACTCCTTCAGGGGAAGTTTTAGGAGATTAACTCTAGGACAAAATCTCCTCTGAGGGTTCAGCACTCCAGATTACTAGGAGATCCACCCAAGGGCGAGATTCCATCCAGGGTGTATTGCTTTCTCCTTTCCTCAGCTAGAAATCCATTTAATCAATCATAGTGAATTTACTTCTTATAATATTTCTAGTCATTTTGTATGAACACAGTCAAACACATATTAAGCTTAAAGTTTGGCTTTTCCTGGGGACATCTCACTATATATCCCAGACCACAGTATTCAGGCCAGGTTAGTCTTTCCTAACCCCAGCAAGGTCCTTATTCAGTTACTTATTTTTGGGTCATGACAGAGTTTGTTCCATGACCATGCTCTTAACTTATTATACTTATGGCACTTAGCTTGTCCCCTTTCAATGCCAGGGCAGGTTACAGCTTGCCCTGGGTCCATCCAGTCCCTTGGTCAGGACCCTCCTTTTGGGGGTGTTTAGAAAGTAAGGGCAAGTGAGGCTTAAGTCAGGTAAATATGATGGATGCCCAGGAGAAAAAATTATTTGGGTCAATTAACTCCCATGTTACAAAGCATAGAATTAACTGTCTTTCTGTATCTATACAAAGAGGACATTGCTAAACCATGCAAGTGACATAAAGGAAAGAGAAAAGCAATATAGGATTATCAGTGCCTGATGGAATTGGTGTGCCTCAGGAGCATTGTTGTGGGAGTAACTCAATAAAACTAAGCTCGCTAAGGGAGGAGCAAGGACAACCCATTGTTACCCAACACTGACCTTGCTCAGAGGGCCTGGGGTGTGGTGTCCCCCCACCCCCGTCAGCCACATGCAAGGCAAGCACACCTTAACCCCTGTGCTCTCTCTCAGGCCCCTGTTTTAGGATGAGCTTTTAGAAAAATAACTAGAAGATCTCAACACTTTATGATCCTTAATTTAAATCGCCAAATTCCTTTTCCAAAGGGTTGTAGCCGTTTGCCAGTGATAACTGACTGGAAGCTCATCGGTTACTTGCTGCTCGGCTTCTTGTTACTTCGGGTTTACTCCTTGCTGTAGAGATGATTGCTCCAGGCAACCAGCCAGATAATGAGATAAAGAATCATCTTGTGGGTTCACTGCACATTCTTTCAGGGGCGCGATGGGCACTGGCCTGCTTGGGGCTCCCTGGTGAAGGAGTTCTGTGTGTACCAGGGAATATGGTTCACTTAAAGTGTCCTCAGGACTGAAGAGATTCCTCAGTGGGTTGAGTGCGTGCACGACGTTCAGATTCCATCTCCGGCACGACTAAAACTGACCCCTGAGCACTGCTAAGACTGTCCCCCAAACAAACACATCATCTCAATGAAAATTCTCTTTAAAGGTCATTTGAAGGATAATATTGAAAGGTGGTAAATTCTTTCATTTTTCATCCCTGGAAGTCAAGCACCTAAAACTTGAGTTTTGTAGGCACAATCAGATTCTTATCAATGGTTCTATGTGTTCTTTGTCTCCCTGCTTTGCTTGCTTTGTTTTCATTCTAGTAATAATTTCTTTCTCCATCAGTAGATATACAAGAACAGGTTTATCACGTTCAAAAACTCTGCCACATTTTAGAAATACCGGTCAGTTGCAAGCTTTTCATTCATCTTCAACATGAGCTGCTTTTTTCTTTAACACAGTAAGTATTTCTCTGTTCTTTAGTTACATGAAAGTATCTCTTATTCTCAAATCCTTATAGCTAAGGTATAAGATTACCAGTTGTAGCACTTCCTAACTTCCTGAAAGTTTTCTTTCACTGAGTCTTGGGTTCTTGTCTATAAAAAGAATATAGGGGGCTGGAGTGATAACACAGCGGGTAGGGCATTTGCCTTGCACACGGCCGACATGGGTTCAATTCCTAGCATCCCATATGGTCCCCTGAGCACCTCCACGGGTAATTCCTGAGTGCAGAGCCAGGAGTGACCTCTGTGCATCGCTGGGTATGAACTAAAGATATATATATATATATATATATCTCAATGAAAATTCAATAAAAAAATTCAATAAATAAAATGAATATATATATATACACAGAGAGAGAGAGAGAGAGAGAGAGAGAGAGAGAGAGAGAGAGAGAGAGAGAGAGAGAGGTGGGGCTGTATAGTACAGCAGGCATAGCACTTGCTCTGCACAGAACTGACTCTATTTCAATTACTGACACCCTATATTGTCCCCCAAGCCTGCCAGGACTGTGGCCCCAAAACTAAACAGAACAATTAATTTGAGCTGAATTAACCATGTAGATTATAGCTATGTAGATCAAATACTGCTACTCTGCCAATAACATCGCTGTGATTGGTGGATTTCCCTTGCTCTCATTGTGTCAGTGCCTGGGACCCAGGTGGCAGGAGTGTGGGGAATGGCCCTTACACCTCGTGACAGTGCCAGGACAGAAACCAAAGCCTCATGCTTGCAAAACACAGGTGCCCTGCCATTGAGCCCACCAAAATTGCTATATTTGGGGGGCAACTGGAGCAGTAATACAGTGGGTAATCCCCTTGCCTTTCATCCAGCACACAGGGTTCGATCGTTGGCATGCCAAAATGTTCCCAAGCACTGCCAGGAGTGACCCCTAAGCACCGATGAATATGGTCCCCAAATAAGAATTGGTGTGTTCCACTTAGCATGATACTTTCCATGTTGATCAACTTATATGCAAAGTTCATGACTTCATTTTTTCTAACAGCTGCATAGTATTCCATTGTATAGATGTACCAAAGTTTCTTTAAAAAGTCATCTGTTCTTGGGCACTTGGATTTTTTCCAGATTCTGGCTATTGTAAACAGTGCTGTGATGAACATATAAGTGCAGATGTCATTTCGACTGTACTTTTTTGAATCTGTAACTGTACCCTCACTGTAACTCACTAATTAAAAAATCAATAAATTATAAAATAAAATAAAATAAAATATTCACATTAAAAAAAAAAAGAATTGGTGTTTTCCAATCGAGCTCGAGATTGCCAGTGTCCAGTCCCCAGATCTGGGGGTAGGGGGCAAAAACAAGACTGGAAAATCATTGGTGTAAGTGTTGTATTCCTTAGAAATTACAGAAATGTGTTATCTCTCTGGCCTCTTGTTTTTACATATCTTTCTTCCTGTTTAACGTTTACTCAGGCTCACCTCAAAACATATTTTGTTTGATGAATCCACCTGTTCATTTTGAGGCAGTTCATTTTGAGATCGCTTGTCAAAGAAAACTGTCATCTCTGGGTCTGGTAGGATCCGTGAGTTTCCCGCTTTCTTGTCTGGTCAGAAGTTACTCTTGCTGACGTGTTGGCCATTACTTAGTATAGTGTTGCCTTGTGAGCTTTAGACCACCAGAAAAGCTTGATCTCCAAGTGGCTTGCTTTTCTAAAAGACCTTTTCTCTCTTTCTTATTTTAAGATCCTGTGTAAAATATTACAAACAAAATCCCCTTGATGAGCAACACGCTTTCCAGCTACCCGTCAGACCAACCGCTGTGAAGGATTTGTACCAGAGGTAAATGGCCGGGGCCTCATTTCCAAAATGGGCTCAGTCTCTGCTCAGGCGACCATTGCCAATCTCCACCTAATGCCCCGAACAGAACCGGGATGTGACGTGTCACTCGCATCCCTTAACCTTACCGTCCCTGTACCCGTTTCGTCCCTGTAGACTCCTCACGCGTCTCCTTGCATGACACCCTGCCTGCTATGATCCCTGGTCTATACATGCTCCATACGAAGGGTCTGGTAGTTCTGATTCACCTGCTCCCATGACCTTCCTGTGATCCGGGTCCCAGGAGGATTTCCTCCTATCGGAATGGCTTTCTGTCGCCTTGGTGCCCTCCGGCCCGTGGGCCCCCACTGCTGGCCTCCTCCCCTTTCAGTTGAGGACAGTGTCCATGCCCTCACTCCCACATCCCCCTGGGCCTGTGCCCGCTCTGCAGTCCCCCGCTGAGCTCAGTCACCCTGGCCCTGGCCTCCTTCCACATCTGTTCCCCTGAGGCCAAGCAGGTTCCTCACAGAATCCTCATTCCTGTCCCGTTGCCCTCCCTCTCGTGACTGTGCTTTTCTGTAGTTGCTGCTGTTGTGGGGGTCGCTCCCAACAGTGTCCGGGTGGGAGTGGTCAGGGATCTCGGGCTGCCCCGGCTCCCACGCAGGACCCAGCATGCAGGGCCCGTGCTCCGCGCTCCAGCTTCTCCCCCCGCCCCGTGACTGCTGAGGGGGGCTTGGAGCTGTGTCATGCCTTGTTAGATGGAGGCAGAAGGGAAAGGTCGAGGTTGGACCCCCATTCCCAGCCCCAACCCAACTTTGATCTTTTTTTCTTAGTGAGAAGCCACAGAAGTGGAGAGTGGAAATAAACAGTGGTCACAGGAAGGTGAAAACCGTGTGGCAGCTGAATGACAGCCGCCTGTGGACCATCTGAACCCCCCAGAGTCGGTGAGGTGGGTTTGTGGTACTGGAGGCTGGAGATGGTACAGCAGGGAGGGTATTTGCCTCACACGCAGCTGACCCAGGTTCCCTCCCAACACTCCTTGTGGTCTGAGCGCAGAGCCAGGAGTGAGGCCTGGACATGCCGCTGTGGCCCAAAACTAAAGAAACAGTTTCTCCACTGGGAAATGTACCTGAATGTACTGGCAGATCATTCTGTCACTCTTGTGCCTGGCTTTAATTAATTTTCCTGAGCTCTGGGTGCAGAGTATATTGATTCGGGGGCGGGGGGGAGCAGTAAAGAGCGCCCCCCTCATCCTGAGCAGAGGGACAAACACCAGGGCCGTGGGAGAGGCGTCAGCCAGCGGCATTACAGTAGGGTGGGGGGAGAGGTCACCCAGTGGAAGTGCCACTTACTCCGCACGTCCTGATGTGCACTCAGAGCAGTGGGGAGACCCCCGTCAGCTGTTTTCTAAGGCTCTCCCACCTGGCCCATGTCAGTGACAGACAGGTTAGGTCTCTGTGTGACTAGCTCTCGCCAATTGGTCCTCCTTCAGTCAGTCCCCAGGAAGTGTCACGCATATGCTGCCTCTCCATCAGGTGCTGCCCCCTGGTGTTAGTGCAGGGTAAGGGCCTGCCAGTGCTGCAAGGGTTGCGCAGAATCTTAAAATTAGATTCTGATTTAAGGCAAATAGAAGATTTTCATGGCCCATACCAATCTGCTGGGGAGTAACTGTAATGGATACTTGTAGAATTTCCAGAAAATATTTATTCTTTCCCCCCAAAATACATGTTATGATATAATGGGAACCTCCCTCAACTAGAATGTCTTTCTCTGCTCAGAGGGTTGAACTGTTAGGTCCTAAAGAAACTGGTGATGGTGCCATCTTTTCTGTATAATAAAAAAGTAGGAAGCTCTAGAAAATTTGAAGTCAGTGCTAGAGAGAGTTTAACATGCGAAGTGCAAGTTTAGGAGACCATGATCAGAAACTGGTGAAACACTGATTTTGACGAACTTGTTTTGTTTCGGGGCCACACCTAGCAATGCTCAGTGGGTCCTCCTGGCTCTCAGAGGTCCCTCTGATGACGCTGACTCAACTTGGCTTGGCTGCATGCAAGGCAAGTGCCCTCCCTGCTGTACTACACTCCGGACCTCGACTACTTTTGATTATTATAAAAATTTGTTAGTACTGTGGTAGAAAAGCCAGTAAGTTCTATGTTTCTCCTTACAGATTTTTCTGAGCTAATATTCAATGCTAGCCTGGGAGAAAAGACATGCTTCACCACCATGATCACCTGCAGCCAAGTGCATTTCAAATGAAGTTTGTGGGCGGGGCTTGTTTCAGGTAGTGTGTTCATTCTCGGGATACTGTGAGCTGGAGTCACCCCTCACGTTTGAGATCTTTCAGCAACAGAAAAGCTATAAATTAAATTCATAAAATTTCTTTGAGGTATTTTATTGAAAAAATGAAATTGAATTTAGCATAATCAGGTTGGTTTTCTTTTTTGTTCTTGTTTTGGTTGTTTTTGTCTTGTACCAGAGATAACAGGGGCTCAGGTGTTTGCCTTGTATGTTGCTGATCCATGTCCCCTGAGCACCACCAGGAGTCAGCCCTGAGCACTGCTGGGTGGGATCCCCAAAACTAACAGTGAACAAAAGTTTGTCTTAAATACAGAAATAATAAAGATAAAGGTGTATTTTTTTAAATTTTATTTTATTAAATCACCGTGTGGAAGATTACAATGCTTTCGGGCTTAGGTCTCAGTTATACAATGCTGAAACAACCATCCCTTCGCCAGTGCCCATATACCACCACCAAAAAAAAAAAAAAACCCACACAGTACACCTCCCATCCCGCCCCCCCCACCCCCTACCTTGTAACTGATAAGTTTCATTTTACATTCTGTTTACTTTGGTTACATTCAATATTTCAACACAAACCTCACTATTGTTGTTAGGAGTACCCCACTAGAGTCAGACCTACTGTGAAGACAAATAAGGTCTTGTTATTCAAACCGGCCGAGCGGTTTTGAATTTCTGTACCTTAACAAGAAGTCCAGGGAGATTTCTTCCAGATATTAGATAATTGCAGGCTTGAAAACCCAATCTGTGGTCGTCTTAATATGGCGGCCACTGCGCCCTTCATCCCCAGAGAGAAAGAGGCGAGAGAGAGAAATACCTTTCCCCTCCTGGGCGGGCACGGGGCCGAGGCTTAGTTCTCAGGCTGGAGACATTCTGCGAGGAGTTGCTCATGCCGAAAGAGGTTTTCCTGGGTCTGGATTCACGCTTGTGCAGCTGCGGAGAGGCCGCACATGCGTGCGGCCCCCGGGATCACATCTCGACGATAAAGGTGTATTTTTGAAAATAAGAATTGGTGATTTTATTTCTTTCCAGCTCATCTCAGAAAAGGGTCCAAGTGGATGCTCATTTACTTGGTATCCACCTAATGCTTTGCCCCAATTGCTGAATTTCATCTATAGATAATTGATTGTTAAATATAGAACAGTACTGAAATAGTGATTTCTAACTAAAGTACTCTTTCTGGGCAGATTTGGAGTGGAAAATAGTTCATTAGAATAGTTTGTGATGATCCCTTTTTGCAAATTAAAAATAAATGCATTTATAGACAAGAACAAATGGTTCTTGTCTATAAAAAGAATATAGGGGGCTGGAGCAATAGCACAGCAGGTAGGGCATTTGCCTTGCACACGGCTGACCCGGGTTTGATTCCCAGCATCCCATATGTTCCCCTGAGCACCGCCAGGAGTAATTCCTGAGTGCAGAACCAGGAGTAACCCCTGTGCACGCCAGGTGTGACCCAAAAAGAAAAAAGAAAAAGAAATGCATAGTGTTAAAGGTGTTTGAGCAATAGTAGAGCAGGTAGGTCACGTGCCTTGCACAGAATCAACCTAGCATCAATCTCGAAAATCCCATATGTTCCCTGATCTCTGATCACAGAGCCAGGACTAAGCTATGAGAATCACCAGGTGTGGCCTAACAGCTCCAACATAACCCCACGAAACAAAAACCCCAGTATAATTTGGCATTGACTTTGAGAGGGGTAATACAGATGGCTTTAAGGTTTGGTTGCTTTTATTTTCTAATTCTTAAATCCTAGTATCTGATCCCTCCTCCTCCTCCCCAGAAAAAAACAGAAAGAAAATAATACAGCAACTAAAAGCAACTGTACATAAACATTCAGAGCAGAGAAGGAAAATTGATGATTGCTCTCTAACACCGCCTCGAAAGCTGCCAAATGACCAGCCTCAGCCGTGTCTCTGCAGGAGGAGCATCAGGAGAACTGCAGCGAGCAGGACACAGAGGGCGCAGACGGTCGGGACCACGATCTCAGTCACCATCTGCATGGGGCCCCGCACAGCTTCTGAAAGGGAAGAAGGCCAGAGCGGAGCGTCACTGCATTGCTTCATCTGGCAAGCCCGACTGCCCGGGAAACTCAGAAGGCCACCCCTAAACTCTCCGCTTGGTCTTGTCTGCCATGAAAGAGAACCTGGGGGATTTAATCTTACAAAACGTTGTGTGAGGACTTTGTAAAACATTTCTAGAGATAATGGGATAAAGGATGTTTGAACAATTCTTCCTTTGAATCATTACTATAAAGTCTAATGCGTGCAGATTAGCATTTGTGTTGACTGTACATTAAACCAAGAGTATTTGCCTCCATGTTCCATTCTCTGCAGTTTTGGTTTCCAAATTAAATTTTTTATGGTGGTGCTAGAGAGTTAGTACAGCAGGTAGGACATTTGTCTTGCACACAGAGGACCTGAGTTCAGTCCCCAGCACCGTATATGGTCCTCTGAACTTTTGCTAGGAGTAAGTCCTAAGCACAGCTGGGGATGGCCTCCCATATTTTAATGGAAAATATCTTTTTTTCATGGAAACTCTTAAGTAAGAAGAGTCACGTGTGAACCTATTTCCTGCATCGAAAGAGAGTTTGGGGGCTGATGCAATAGCACAGAGGGTAGGGCGTTTGCCTTGCATGCAGCCAACCCAGATTCAATTCCCAGCATCCCATATGGTCCCCCAAACACCACCAGGAGTAATTCCTGCATGCAGAGACAGGAATAACCTCTGTGCATCGCTGGGTCACTGTCACTGTCACTATCATCTCGTTGCTCATTGATTTGCTCGAGTGGGCACCGTAACGTCTTCAGCGTGAGACTTGTTACTGTTTTTGGCATATCGAATATGCCACAGGGAACTTTCCAGTCTCTGCTGTGTGGGCAAGATACTCTCAGTAGCTTGCTGGGCTCTGAGAGGGGTAGAGGAATCGAACCCGGGTTGGCCAGCATGCAAGGCAAATGCCCTACCTGCTGAGCTATTGCTCCAGCCCATCACTGGGTATGACCAAAAAAAAGAAAAAAAAAGTGTGGACACTTAGGTGCCAGGCCTGCTTTTCCCTCTGACAGACACCTTATTCCCAGAATGAACAGAACTGGACCTATCCTGAGGGGTGCCTTGGCTGCATGGTCATTCCTGCATTGTGTCTGCACTAATTTCATCTTAGTTCGAGGGTTGTTGGGTTGTTTGGGTAGGGAAGAGGTGACAGTAGCCTACTAGTCTGTGACAATAGCCAAGTTGGTTGGATTTGGTCTATTACTATGACATATTGAGTTGTTGGCTTTCTGGAGGGCTTTTTTTTTTAAAGAGGAAATATATTTCAGATTATCCTTAAAAGAGGAAAAGAAACAAAAATTTAGGGGCCAGGGGGATAGCGGAAGAGACAAGCCAGTGCCTGCACAGCCTGGCCTGATTCCATCCCTGGCACCACAGGAGCCCTCTAGGCATCACCCAGGGACAGCCTGGCAGCTCCGAGCACCACAGGCACCCGCACCCCGGCTCAGAGATGGGGCACGTGTGGGCACCCGGGCACAGCCGCACCTGCTGGGGAGGAGGTGAGGCAAGCTTGGGCCACACCTTACAGTGCGTGAGACTCCTCTGGACTCTCTCAGGAACACTCGTGGCAGTGCTCACTAACTTCTCCATCTCACCAGCCCACAGTGCGTGATTATGCGACATCTCTGATACTCTGTTGCCTCAGAAATGCTCTTGGGGGGTGAAGAGTGCTCAGCAGGCTGGAGTGTGTGTGTCAGCAGGAGGCTGGGTGGATCCTCAGCACCCGGTTGACACAGTACCGTGCCAGGAGCAGCCCCTAAATACCACTGAGTGTGACCCAAGTGCTGTTGGCAACCCAGGGCCCTCCCCTGCTCCCTCCTGTATCACTCTAGAGCTAACGGTACTTACTAGGTACTTGCTAAGTGAGTGGCTATCCGGAAGAGTCTCCGACTTTAATCCTTTCCATTTGGTTACAATGGTTAAGTTTCCCTTCCTTTCACAAACCCCTCTGTGACAGGTCAAGTCATAAATTCACAGAAGTCAGAAGTCAAAGCATTTCACTGGCAGTACATATGTATTTGATGTTCCCTGTTTTTGAAGCTCAGGATTGATTCCAGGTACCCCAAAAGAAAAACCCCACAAACAATTAAAATGAGTCTTTTTTTTTTTCACTCATGCTCTGCCACTGAATGGTAACTGGGGGGGAATGGAAAGCTTTTTTAATCTTGTCGTTTGGAAGATGACTTCAGGTCGGTGCATGTCTCGAGAGTCTGGCGATGCTGTTACTATCACAGACCGCCGAATCCACTCACCCGCAGCAAGCATCTGGGTGCTGACAAAGCAAGTTTCCAAGGCTTTGGCGTGCCAACTTTCCACCTAATTCAAACGAGTAACAGTATCCTGGTCAGTTTCCTCTTATTTTTCTTTTCTGTTTGAAATCACTTTTGAACCATGTAAGAAATTATATCTTGAGGTGTTTTTTTTTTTTTGAGAGCCATAGTCTGAAGTGCTCAGGGCTTACTCCTGGCTCTGCACTCAGGGGTTACTGCTGATAGAGGGTCTGGGGATCAAATGGATGCCTGGGATTGAACCCAGGTTGAATGCGTGTGAGGCAAGCGCCCTATCCTGCTCAATTTTTAATTATTTTAAAATCTCACTTGGAACCAGTGGCATTTGTTTAGTTGTGCCTTTGGTAAGAAGAAGAGGAAAATTATATAGTCTGATTTGGTTAACAGTTTTTACATATGTTTAAAAAATAGTCTTTGCATTGATGCACATTGAGAATAACATTTCATTTCAAGAATTGGTTGCCAACATAACCGAAATTCCACATTCGGGCACGATGTGACCCAGTCATGCCCTAACTGTGTTGGGACTCAATTTCAAGTCCTGCCGATCCCCTTCTGAACAGCAGAGAGTGGGGGGCTGTGCGTTTGGGCCCGAGACCTCCAGCCAGGCTCTCCTGACCCCGCCTTTCTCGGGCAGGCAGAGAAGCTGGTTGTCCAAATCTGCTCCCAGCCACCCTGCTCTCCAGCCCAGAACCAGCACCAGGTACCGTCAGCCCAACCTCTCTGGGGCTGGGGAAGCCACTGGCCACCACGATCCTCCTGTAAAATTTGGCAGAAGCCCGGGGGTAGCACAGCATATTTCTGTCATTTGAGTCGACGTAGAAGAATCCGTATCTCTCGGAGAGTCCTTCCCCCCACTCCCAGGTGTCCACCAGAGGCCACGCGGTGTACCCTTCCACAGAGACGCCGTCTTTCCTGGCTGCAGAGACATGGCTTTCAGTTTTATGTATTTCACTTCCAAAATATTGTGAAGCAAAAGGAACCTGGGATGTGGATGGTGACTCATGCTAGAACATTGTAGCTTCTTGATCTGGGTTCAGTCCCAGAATTAGGGTAAGTGTGTGTGTGTCTGTGTGTGTGTGTACACTCACACACATAAGTAGCCCCCATTACTGCTGAGTTGGTCCAAATACAAAAAGATCACCTCATATGGTTTTATTTGAAATTGAATATTTTACTTTGTTTATTTAGGTGGGGGGCAGGTAAGCACACCCAGCCATACTCAGGGCTTACTTTTAGCAGCATTCAAGGGCCCCTATGGGGTATCAGTGATCAATCCTGGGCTGGCCACATGCAAAACAAGCACCTACCCAGAGCAATAGTGCTGTACTATCTCTCCAGCCCTTCATCTGAAATTTGGAAACAAGTTTCAGCCAATGATGTGTTGCTAAGATTTGTCAAAAAAACTTGGTCAATATGCAAATATCATACAGACAACATGTGAAGACTTGATTTGTATCTCACCTTTTAGCATTTCATTTATGTGGCCTTTGAGGTACTGGATCCTCCGCTCATCACATATTGAGTCCCATGGAATTTCTGAGGTGCTCCATTCTCTGTTACATATATGGGAGGGTCTCAGTACTGAGTCTGCTGGGGTCACACAGTGCATGCATTACTTTTTTTTTCTTACTAGTGTTTGGGCCACATCTAGTGATGCTCAGGGCTTACTCCTGGCTCTGCACTCCTGGTGGTGCTCTGGGGACCTTATGGGATGCTGGGATCAAACTCAGGATGGTACAAAGCAAGCGCCCTCCCTGCTGTAGTATCACTCTGACCCGACATGCATTACTTTCTCACCTGCAGGCAGGTTTCCGAGGAAGGCACCTATAAGAACTGTGTCCTAGTTTCACAGGTGACCCTTCATATTATTCAGAGATGAATATAGTCAATGGGTAAGTTCAAGCAAAAGATGGCAATAAATCAGCACCATTTCCATTTTCTCTAGTCTTGGGACCACACCCAGAAATGCTCAGGGACCTACACTCAGAGTTTACTCCTGGTGGTCCTTGGGGGACCACATGAAATGCCAGGCATAGAACCCAAGTCGACCACATGCTAGGCAAATGCCCTATCTGCTGTGCTATCATTCCAGGTCCATAAATCAGCACCATTTTAGAGAAATACTTCAGGTCTTATTCCTTCCCACATTACATTTTAGATTAAAATGCAGCAGAGTAAATTGGAAATCATAATTTTTGCTAAGGAAAAATTACAAATCCATAAATGGCTTGCCCTGTTCAGTCTGGCTCGAGAAAATATGAAAGATCTTGGGAAGGCCCAGAATCTGCCCCATTTTAGTGGGTGATTGCTGTGAGGATTATAATCCCCAGCACACTAAAAAATCCTGTTCTCCCACTCACTTTCTAGAGTGAGGGTGCACCGAACGCTATTCTTACCTTTAGTTGGTAGTTCGTGCCCGCTCCAGGGACGCCAGCTGTAAAAAACTAAGGCTCGCCAAGGGGCGGGCGCACTCTCGGGCTCTCCGGGCGGCTCTGTCTCACAGTCCGCATTTGGTGCCCCGGAACCGCTGTGTGTGTTGTCGGTCAAGGGCAGGCGAGGGAAGGAAGAAGGCCAAACTGGTTGCTGATTAGTTACCGTTTATTCAATCTTCCGTCTTTCTCATCTCCAGCACTCCCAGCTCCATCCTCTCTCTGGATCAACTGCCGCCTCTTTCTCGCTTCTCTCCTCTCTCCCCCTACTTGTCTCTCCCACCTTGCCCTCTAGGCTACACCCAGCCAGGTAGGAAAATCCACATAAGAAAGCCCTTCCTGAGGGCAGGGCATTCCAAAGCCCTTCCTGACTCTTAAGGTTTTTTTTTTCTTTTCCTTAGTCCAAATACTTATTCACATATGAATGCTAGTTATTTTTGTATGGACATAGCAAGGGATACATTGAGGCTTGCAAGGCAGCTCTCCTGGCAACATCTTGCCACAGGCTCAGACCACAGCACTCAGGCCAGATTAATCATTCCTCACCCTAGCAGGGTCCAAATCTAGTTATCACTGTTTGGATCATGACAGCATTTGTCCATGATCAAGCTCTTAACTTATAGTTAAGCATTAGGCACTTTGGCCAGGCCCATCTCGATGTCAGGGTAGCACACAACTCACAGCTTGCCCTGGGTCCTTCTTGTCCCACGTCCTCGGGACCCTGCTTTGGGGATGCTAGGAAGTAAGGGCAGCTGAGGCTTAGGTCAAGAGAACAGATGCCCTGGAGGAAAATATCATGTAGAGTCAAATGACTCCCAGGTTACAAAAGCATAACATTTGTTAAGTCTTCCTGTGTCCATACAAAAAGGACTTGCTATAAATAAACTATGCAAAGGACTCAAGGAGAAGAGAAAACATTATTTACAAGTCAACAGAACACTAAGAAAGAAGCTACAAATAAACAAAGAGGAATAGGAGCACTGTAACGGGAGTAACCCAATAAACCTAAACTACCTGAAGCTATGTTATCCTACAATATCTCACCTACCAAATTGATGTTTTATTTTTTACCAAATAGGGATATTAAACATGTGATTTCAGAATCCTAATACATCTATAACTTTAAGTCCCAATTTTAAACGAAAACAAAACCGGAGCCCGGTCCCCGCGGCGCCATTTATATATCCCCATTTCTTGAAACAATGAGTTTTACTTCATAATTACTGCTCATAATTAACTGATACAATTGTTAAAAATCTCAGCCCTACATATTTGGATAAAGCTTATTATTCCCATATATGTCACTTAAACACAGATTAAAGGCAGGCAAAAATATTAAAACCCAGCTAGCTTCTGATGAGACAGAGAAGACACCTTGAATACATACAGTGTAAAGGATTCATTTTTCCACAACACCATTTATGTTCTGAATTAGTTTTGTCATTTTTCCTTCTTATTTGGGGGTGGGGACTTCCAAACAGTGCTCAGAAGGCCTTGGAGCGAGCTCTAGGTTCTCCAGTGCCACTCCTGTGGTGCTCAGAACCCAGCTGCCTGGACCTCTAAACCCCTGAAGCACTTTTTTTGAGGGGAGACTTTCTGCAAGCACCATGATTTACAAAGTTGTTTGTTATGCAGTTGATTCAGGAAGTCCATGTTCCAAAGCCAATTCAACCACCAGTGTGACCGTCCCTTCACCAAAGTCCCCAGTTTCCTAACCAGCCCCTTAGCCTGCCCTGTAAGCAGGCACAAAGAAATTTAGTTCAACATATGCTTGTTACAACACATGCTAGAACATAAAACTTATTCCAGCATTAAATAATTCCATTATAGTGCCATTTCCTGCTGGGATGAACAAGGTGGCACTTGAGTTCTAGCTCTCTGAGATCGAATAGGTGGACCAGCTCTCTGAGGTTGCACAGGTGACCTGCTCTGATGTGCTGTGGCCTGGCTCCCTGAGGTCGCACAGGTGGACTGGCTCTCTGAGGTCGCACACACGCTCTGGCTCTGAGGTTGCACATGTCAGCTGTGGTGTCAGCACACGTGGCTGTGCTGCTCATTATTTTGATCGCACGCTGGCATTTCCTCCACAGCCACAGGCCTTACCCCCTAGAGGGCACAAAATAATTTACTATATAATGCTTTTTACAGGAAAAAAGTATCGGGAAATAGATCAATAGGAATCAATCTGTGATCATTGTTCTATCTCACAATGCTGCGTGTCTGAGTGTTTACTGGATGTTTTGTGAGTCTGAGCCTTCTGCGTTACTATTTTTGCTCACTGAGCTATTACAGAAGGTAAGGTGCTTGCCTTGCATGTGGCCAACACGGGTTTGATCTATGGCACCACATATGGTACCATGAACCTGCCAAGAGTGATCCCTGAGCACACATTACTCCTGAGCGCTGCCTGGTGTGGCCAAAAGCCAAAAACAAACAAACAAACAAACAAACAAACATCACCACTCTCAATAGAGGGTCTTGAACTCAGATTCCTCTCACGGCAAACACTGACAGGCATAACCTGAACGCACAGAAGCATCTCTGGGGTCCTCACGAACTTGTAAGATTGTAGCAAGATACTGACACGAAAACCATGGAAAATCGATGAGTCAGTCTCAGTCCTGGACATGGGACACTGTTGGAATATAGCTCTAAATATGTTAGGCCTGACTTTGGTTCGTCCTTGCTCCCCTTGCCCAAGGAGCTTAGGTTTATCAGTCACACCCATCAAAGTGCTCCCGAGTCACTCCCATTCTTTTGTTTATCTGTAACCAATTCTACCAGTTTATCTGCTCTTCCCTTAATCAAACTCTGTTAATTGGTAAGGTCAGAACTTCCTAGGACACTGACTATTATAACATTGCCTTTCTCTCCTCTTTATGCCTTTTGAATAATTTACTTTAAAGCTATGTCTTTTTTGTATAGACACAAGAAGACAATATTATGTTTTTATAACTTAAGACTTAATTGGCCTCGATATTCCCTCCTGGGCATCTGCTCTCTCCACTTAAGCCTCAGTTGCCCTCAGTTCCTAGCACCCCAAAGTAGGGTCCCCGACGTGGGACGGGAAGGATCCAGGGCAAGCGGTGAGTTATGTGCTACCCTGGCATCGAGATGGGCCTGGCCAAAGTGCCTAATTCTTAACTATAAGTTAAGAGCTTGATCATAGACAAATGCTGTCATGATCCAATAGTAATTATGAGACTGGGACCCTGCCAGGGATGGGAAAGACTGATCTGGCCTGAGCACTGTAGTCTGAGATTGAGATGGCCCCAGGAGAGCAATTCTATAAGCTTTAATGCATCTCTTATTGTGTCCATACAAAATGATTAATATTATGAATTCTTATATGTTTGCTGGCTGAGGAGAAGAGAAACACATTCATGGGACTCTGCCCTTGGGTGGATCCTCCTGCTGAAAGAGAGATTCTGTCCTAGTGAAGGCATTCCCCTAAGAGATAGAACTATACCCCCTATGGATTGTAACCACACCTTTAGATAAGCCCCAGGCTGCTGGGGGACAGGGAGATTTAAGGTAGCTGTATGAGGGGGCAGGGGGAGAGTTCCAGAGGAGAGTGTATAGAGGGAAGATTGGAATAAACTGCAAGTGAGACCAACCATCTTGGCTCCGTTCCTTCCTTCGCCTGCCACATCTTCGCCATCAACCTCCCCGGGGTGGGGGAAGCGGCTGGAGGCTACCGAACTCGGGTGGCGGGAGAGACAGCTGCTGCCCTAGGCCCTGTGCCTGGCTCCGTGCGGTGAGGCATCCCTTTCCTCGCCCGCGCCTTTTCTTTTTATTTTTATACAGGACACAGTGCGACAAAAATCAGGTGAGGGAGCAGGTGAGAGGGCAAAGTCCCAGGTCCCAGGTGTGGCTCCCAGTGTCCCCAGGGTGGTGCTGGGGGCGGGAGATCAGACCTGGGGATTCCTGGTCTCCCCAGAGTTTCACTTCTCCCTCTGCAACCTGTGTCAGCGCCATCTGCCAGGTTGGTGAAGCCTCACCAATCCTCACTCCCATTGGGCATCGCTGTCTAGAACAGTCAATCAGCGGCCGCGACGCTCCAGGTTATAAACTGAGGCACTCGCGAGGGAGTCAGAACCCGCCTGCTTCCTTCAGTATGTGGGACCCGCGATCCCTCCTGCTGCTGCTCTCCGGGGCCCTGGCCCTGACCCAGACCCGGGCGGGTGAGTGCGGGGTCGGGAGGGGAGTCGGTGCGGGGGTAAGGGTGGGGACTGCCAGGCACTGATGTGCAGGACCCCGAGAAGGAGTTTCTCCGGTTCCCTGCCCGGACGCTCCCAAATGTTCCTACTTGTCCCCCCAATCCCTAACTCCCCCCGCGCCCCTAAGTCTCGCCCTTCTTGGTCCCTCCCCGCTTCCCGTCTCCTGAGCCCCCTCCCTTTCCCTCACCCTGGCCCCGTGGCGCGCGGGGGGCGGGTCGGGCCGGATCTCACCCCTTCCCCTCCCCCAGGCCCCCACTCCCTGCGGTATTTCAACACCGCCGTGTCCCGGCCCGGCGGGGAGCCCCGCTACATCGAAGTTGGCTACGTGGACGACACGCAGTTCGAGCGCTTCGACAGCGACTCGGCGAGTCTGAGGATGGAGCCGCTGGCGCCGTGGGTGGAGCAGGAGGGACCCGAGTACTGGGAGCAGCACACGCGGAACGCCAAGGGCTCCGCACGGAGTTTCCGAGTGAACCTGAACATCGCGCGCGGCTACTACAACCAGAGCGAGGCGGGTGAGCGCGGCCGGGCAGGGACGAGCCGACATGGGGAAGGGCCGGGTCGCCCCGAGGCGGGTCCGAGCGTCCCCGAGGCTGAGGGACCCGCCCCGGACCCTTGACAGGGAGGCGTCGCGGGGACCGGTTCTGAGTTAATCTGTGCGGGCGGGTCAGACTCTCACACCCTCCAGCTGATGTACGGCTGCGACTTGGGGTTCGACGGGCGCCTCCTGCGCGGGTACTGGCAATACTCCTACGACGGCGCCGACTATATCGCCCTGAACGAGGACCTGCGCTCCTGGACGGCGGCGGCGGGCACGCAGGCTTGGAGAACCCAGCGCAAGTGGGAGCAGTCCGGTGAGGCTGAGCATGAGAGGAACTACCTGGAGGGCAGGTGCGTGCAGTCTCTGAAGAGATACCTGGAGAACGGAAAAGACACGCTGCTGCGCACAGGTACTGGGTCCCCGGTGTTGATGACCCCTGACCTTCCCTGGGAGGCGGGCGGGGGGGGACTCCCCACAGGGGGCACATAGTGGGGTTCAGTGTCCGAACAGCGCCCCTTCTTCAGTCAGGAGAGGGACTGACACGCCTGGTTTCCATGTTCTGTACCACAGAGACCCGCCCTCCCCTCAGGCCACCCTGTATCCTCAGGACCCTGAAGTTACTCGGTTTGTGTGTTTGGGGGGGCTGGGAAGGAGAGGGAGGGGCGACATTCTCTGAAATAACGAATATGGCTTCCCTGGGGCCGGGCAGCCATCTGTGAACTCTCTCAGGTCTCAGCTCTGACTCCTGCTTCTCTCAGTCACTCACTCTCCACCCAGGGCAGGACAGAGTCACTGTCTCCTGAGAGACCCGAACCTCCTTCCCTAACCCTGTTCTAGAACTTTCCAAGGAATTAGGATTTTATCCAGTTTCTCCAGCCAACCTTGTGTCTGGATTTTTACCTCCTTTGCAAACCAATTATCCTGTTCAACCTCATTGTGGAAGTGACACAAAATGCGAATTTTTTCAATTTTCTCCTCAGAACCCCCCAAAAGACACATCACCCACCACCCCTTCTCTGACCAGGAGGTCACCCTGAGGTGCTGGGCCCTGGGCTTCTACCCTGCCGAGATCACCCTGACCTGGCAGCGTGATGGGGAGGACCTGACCCAGGACACAGAGCTGGTGGAGACCAGGCCTTCAGGGGATGGAACCTTCCAGAAGTGGGCGGCTGTGCTGGTGCCTTCTGGAGAGGAGCAGAGATACACGTGCCGTGTGCAGCACCAGGGGCTGCCGGAGCCTGTCACCCTGAGATGGGGTGAGGAGGGGGATGGGGCACAGAGCCTGTTCTCAGGGAATCAAGGTTGTTCCCTCTGGGGAACTGTTGAGGGTCAGGCTGGGGCTGGGGGTCAGACCCTCTCCTTCCTCCCTTCCCAGAGCCCCCTTCTCAGCCCACCATCCTCACTGTGGGCATCATTGTGGTCCTGGCTCTTGGGGCTGTGGTCGCTGGAGTTGTGGTGGCAGCTGTGATCTGCAGGAGGAAGCGCTCAGGTAAGATGGGGGTAGTTTGGGGGGGATTCTGTCCAACATGGCAGGTCTTGAGTCTTGTCCCACTTTGGGGGTCTCCCCCTGTATTAGTTCTCCTGCCCAATTAGCGGGAGCACCACCCGCCCCTGTGCTGTTGCTCACACTCCCCTGTTTGTGCCGCTCTCAGGTTTGCTCAGGAAAGACACGTTCACCTCCATAAGCTGAGCATGAACCTGGTCCCCAGGGTCACGGGGACTGTCCCTGTGAGCACAGACCGCCAGGCGAGGCTGGTCAGTCCAGGAGCGTCTCCTTCCTGCGTGTTTCCTAGTCCTGCCCTCAGTCTTCAGAGTTCTGACGCTTCCCGGGGGTCCGGGCCTAGAGAGCTGCTCTGTGGGCTCAGGACCCAGTGCTCTCCCCTACCTTCCCTGGATGTTTCCTTCCCACAGGTGGGAAAGGAGGACAGGACACTCAGGCTGCAAGTAAGTGTGGGCAGGGCTGGGGCCCTGGAATCCTGGGGACAGAGACCAGAGCCCTTGGATCCTCCTCTAGTCCCACCCCCTGGGCTCTGACCTTGGCCTGTTTGTTCCTCCCCAGAGAGCGACAGTTCCCAGGGCTCTGATAAGTCTCTCTCGAACCCTAGAGGTAAGACTCTGGAGGCTGGAGTGGGTGGGATTGGGCAGAGGGGACAGCACTGGGTTTGGGGGTTCTTTGAGCGGGATGCTGGGAGCTTGCTCTGGATGTCACCACTTCTGTCACTCACCTGAGTCTCTTCATTCTTTTCTCTCACAGTGTGAGGCAGCTGCCCCGTGGGTTCCTCACATCCCAGTGTTGTGCCTCAAGAACTGCTGATTCTCCTTCTGCCCTGGGACCTGAGTGTGTCTGTGTCCTGTCTTACACTGTGAGGGGGGAGACTGGCCCTTCCCTGCCCACCAGACCCTCCACACTGACCTGCGTTCTCTTCCCTGATGCTCTGGGCTGTGCCAGCAGAGACAGGACTCAGCCGTCCCCATCTGTGTTAGCTTCTTGTTTTCCTAAATAGTTTCTCCCTTACTGAAATCAGCATCTGATTTGCATTTTTCTAATTCCTGTTTTGTGGGGTTGAGGTTTAATAAAGGAAATCCCTGAAATTTGAGAAGAAAAATATAAAAATCTTGAGACCTTCCATGTGTTTTGATTTGAGTCTGACTGGTGACCAGAGAGGCTGTGAGGGAAAGGGAGGGGACAGAGGTGTGCCCTGTCTGTCTCTGTCTCAGTCATTGTGGGCTTTGATGCACCTCCACGTCCTTTGTTGCTTTGGGGGAGGGGCGCAATCCTGGTTCTGCACTCATGGGTCACTCCTGGCAGGCTCAGGGAACCATATGGGGATCAGATCAGGTTGGCCACATGCAAGGTAAGCGCCTCCCCTTATACTGTCGCTCAGGCTCCCTCTAACCCCTGTATCATCTCCTGAAGTCCCAGTGTGTTCTATTTTAAAAATTTCTAAATTCTGTATCCCAGAGATTGTGTGATCCACAACAAACCCTAACAGAATGAGAACATAAATTTTTTGTTGTTGTTGTTCAGCAATAAAATCTGTTTATTGTATTTTGTTTCTTTTACCCCTTATGAGATAGTGGGGAATAGGGATTGGAAAGGATAAATTGTTACATAGTAGGTTCAACTAAAACTATTACTAAGGTTTTTGTCCATAGGTTAGGTAGACTAAATGAACAGATTTTCTTTTTTTTTCTTTTTTTTTTTTTTAAATCTTTTATTAGTGAATCACTGTGAGGTACAGTTACAAACTTAGGAACTTTCGTGTTTGCATTTCAGTCATACAGTGATAGTTTACCCATCCCTACACCAGTGCTAAATACGGGAAGTTTTTTTTTTTTAACAACACGCAGTAAAAATTTATTCATATTAATAACTCCATTTGTCATGGGGGTTGTTGCTTAGATGTATGGGATGGCACATGCATGCTGGCTCTCTGAGGTTACACAGGTGCTGACTCTCTGAGGTTACACAGGTGCTGGATCTCTGAGGTTACACAGGGCTGGCTCTCTGAGGTTACACAGGGCTGGCTCTCTGAGTGAACAGATTTTCTTACAAAATGATTTTCCAGATTTTTAAAATTTCATGGGAGTAGTGCAACACAATGCACATAACATCTTTAGATAAACCCAGGTTTAATCACTGTTTTTTGTTTACTGGTATTTTTTAAATTTATTTATTTTTAATTAGTGAATCACCGTGAGGGTACAGTTACAGATTTATACACTTTTGTGCTTATGCTTCCCTCATACAAAGTTCGGGAACCCATCCCTTCACCAGTGCCCATTCTCCACCACCAGTAAACCCAGCATCCCTCCCACCCTCCCCAATCCCATCTCCCCCCACCCCACGAGAACATAAAATTGTATTGTAAATTTTAACTTCGGTTTACAAACAAGCGTCAATTGCCTCAAACTGCAAGTGCTTCCCTTGGGCAGAGCCTCACCCATGAGTAAACTTTCTCCTTGGCCCCGGGCTGCATTTGTAGCCGCCCATCATGTCTTCCCTCACACCTAATATTCCAGGAGTAGCACATTTAGTGGGGTTTAAAGGAGAAGGCAACCGATCTTAGAGGGAAACATACTTTTACAGACATGTATATACATGTATATACAGACATGTATATACATAATATATATTGTATTTATTTATTATTTTCACTCCTCTCTGTTTTTAAGAGTTGGGGCGGAGGGGCAGTGCACAATATTCTGTGACCTGATTTCCAGAGACCAGCTCTATTCAGGAGTCCATCACTGTTGCCTCATTAGAATAAAGATGCTCCTATTCCTCTTCCATCCCCCCAAATTCATGAAGTTTCAGGAGCCCTGTGTCAGGAAGCACAGGAAAAGACAAATATTAGAACTGAATATGTGTCTAAAACTTTGACCACTGAGGAAATTCCAAGAGTTCTAAAGGCTCTCTACCAGAAATGGGAATGAAGCAAAAATGTGTGTGTTACTATAAACCTCAAAATCACAACTTCAGTTGAGATAATTGGGCAGAATCCCAAGCTTACCCACCACATCCCTCACTTTCACATAGAACTTCTGCCTTGGCTAAGTCCACACATTTCTGGAATGACCCTCTCAATTGTATTTGCAACTGTCCTTTAGTTCTCTCTGCCCATCCTCGAAAGGTTATTTTTGAGGATATACTTTAAAAAGCTCATATGTAAAGCTGGTTAATAATCCTGGGACTCTCATACTTTTATAGGGCATCTATGACAAAAATTCCCTTCTTAGGGCTTCCCCTAATAAATTCCTTCTGAGTTTAACCTCATCTTGGCTTCACTTAGAGGATGTAGACTGGACTATCAATGCCATTTCTGTTGCTACACCAATACCAATGTTTGATTCAATCCTTTAGCTCCTTTGTTCCCTTAGATTCTTCTGTCACCATCTGATTTTACTTGGTTTTATCTCTTTGAGCTAATAGAAAATTGTTCTTCCAAGCCACCAATTTTAGGATTATTTGTTACAAAGTATTAAGTATTAATAAGGTTTTCTTGTTTCTGCTGTTCTATAGATATTACTTCCATTGACTTTGTTTCCTGAGCCTTGTAACTGTTATTCATATTAGCTTCAGTTTCTTCTCTTCTACTGCTTCCTTTTACATTTTAAATGTATTTTTTCTTTTCCTTTCTTTTTTTTTTCTTTTTGGGTCACACCCGGCAATGCACAGGGGTCACTCCTGGCTCTGCATTCAGGAATTACCCCTGCTGGTGCTCAGGGGACCATATGGGATGCTGGGAATCGAACCCGGGTTGGCCGCGTGCAAGGCAAACGCCCTCCCCCCCACTGTGCTATCACTCCAGCCCCAAAACTGGGAAGAGCTTTTTTTTTTTTTGCTTTTTGGGTCACACCCAGCGATGCTCAGGGGTTACTCCTGGCTTTGCACTCAGAAATTACTCTTGGCAGTGCTTGGGGGACCATATGGGATGCCGGGGATCGAACCCGGGTCGGCAGTGTGCAAGGCAAACATCCTACCTGCTGTGCTATCGCTCCGGCCCCTTCTTTTCCTTTCATTGACATTATAATGACAGAAGTAAGAAGTGTGTGCTTGTACATGTGTGTATGTTGTGTGTATGTTGAGGTACAACTGTCACAAACATATCTGTTTTAATATATGATGAAAAGGGGGATATATTTTGAGGAAATAAGTGTTACATGAGTGGCAGAAATGTAAATTTCCCAGTAAAAGGAAGAATAAGGAGCTGAAGCGATAGCACAGTGGGTAGGGCATTTGCCTTGCATGCTGCTGACCTAGGTTCGATTCCCATGATCCCATATGGTCCCCCGACTCAAAAAATGTATATTAGACCAAATTGTACAATTTCTATCAATAATATGAATGACAAAATCTAGAAAGAAAGACTAAAGAGATGCCTATATACCCTGTTTTCTCAGTTTGGCCCTGAGGTAGATATTGTGGCTTTAAAGACCATGAAGATGAGGGGACAAGCTTTTGTTATGTTTAAGGAACTTGGTTCATCCTCTAATGCCTTAAGGCACTTACAAGGATTTCCATTTTGTGGTAAACGAATGTAAATCCAGAATGCAAAAATAGGTTCTGATATAATATCTAAGATGCGTGGCTCTTTTGCTGAGAGAAAATAAGAAAAAAAAAAAGGAAAAAGCCAAAACTGTGGAGCAGACTGCAGCAATTGTAAATAAGAAGCCCGGTCTGGGAACCCAAATTCAGCTAATACACAAGGAAATTAGCACAAAATCCTCAGGTTCCTGACTACCCTTCAAACTATATTTCATTCCTCAATAATTTACCAGAAGAGACTAATGAGATGATGTTATCCATGCTGTTTAATCAAGTCCCTGGTTTTAAAGAAGTGCATTTGGTACCTGGAAGAGATGACACTGCTTTTGTTGAATTTGAAAACGATGGTCAGGCTGGAGCTGCCAGGGATGCCTGACGGGGATTAAAGATCGCACCATCCCACGCCATGAAGACTACCTGGACCAAGAAATAACATTTGAGATTGTTGTGTTTAAAGGACTTGGTGTTATTTATAGGTTGTTTTTCTTATTTTAGGTAGCATTCGTTCTGGGCATTGTGATAATTGGAGATGGATGAGAGAGGAAGGAAGAGTGAATTTTTCGTGGAGTTAAGATTACCTAGTCTTCTGAGGTTGGAAATGTGTAAGGCCTTAGTTTTATACAATAAGCCTTTATTTGTATTCTATGTCAAAAAAAGAAAAGTTGATGTTTTACTCTGTGTATATTTTTATAATTATTTTAAAAGCAGCAGTCTTATATATTTAATTAAATACTTTCACACTGATATCTCAAGAAAAGGGCTTTCAAAATTAGGCATGATCTGTGTCTTGACAAAATTTATCTATTTCATGTCCTTTTGTAGCAAGATAGAGCAAAACAGGTTAGAAAGTGTGCTTTTAAAATAACTATCACAAAATACTGTCATAGAAACTTTGTTTAAAAGAGTGGTCTCTCTACTCTCCAAGCAATAATAGTGAGTTTTGTTGAAATATTGTATGCAATCAAAGTGAAAGTAAAGTGAAATTTATTAGTTTCACAGGCCGGGGGGGGGAATGAGGGTGGGGGGGCTAGGGGCGTGGGGGGGGTTAGGGGTATGAGGGGGTGGGGTGGAGCTATACTGGGATTCTTGGTGGTGGAATATAAGCACTGGTGAAGGGATGGGTATTCGAGCATTGTATAACTGAGATTTAAACCTGAAAACTTTGTAACTTTCCACATGGTGACTCAATAAAAAATTTAATAAAAAAAAAAAAAAGAGTGGTCTCTCTTTAGTGTGTGGGAAACTTTCACTAATGTCGCTGTATGTACACATATGATTTTTGAAATATAGAAAAGTAAGCTCTTTGTCTTTTTCCTGGCCACACATATAGTACCAGTACAATGCTTTTTGAATCTTTTGAATTGAACTGATATCTTTTTAAGTATCAGAATGCAAGTTTGGACCCAGCCTGCTCCGCGGCCCTGAGCACCCCGGGCTTCCCTCCCCTCCGGACTGCCGGCCCAGTGGCCTTCACTCGACCCCAGCACGTTGACCGCTGTCAGGTTGTGGGAAAGGGGCGTGGCCTAACCGCCAGGGGGCGTGGCCTAAGAAAAGTGGGTGTGGCCTCATTGCCGGCCGGCCAAAGCTCACGCAGCAGAAAGTAGTTTCCTCAACATCCTATCTAAGACTAACATCCTAGCTATTCGCAAGCAGTAGGACAATAAAACACAAGACTTCACATAAGAACTGAAGGAAACATCTCAGTAGGAGACCAGGTTCTACAACCGGCAAGTAAAAAGCCAACCACTATTAACTGAGCCTATCCACAATCCTTTTTCGCAACAAAAGGAAACAGGGACACTCATCATCAAGGGCCCTCTTTCATATCACCACAAACAACATGAAGAAACAGCGAAAATCCCCATTGCAACCAGAGGACGATCAAAGGAGTCCGGAAACCTCAATGGGCGCTTCCTACAAACTTGACCTCTCTGAGAAAGAATTCAGACTTGAAATCCTCAACATGTTCAATGAACTCAATGCAAAGATGGACAACTTCAAGGAAGACCTGGCGGAAACAATACAACAGACAGCCGACAAAATACGGGAAGAAATGAGAGCAGAAATAAAAAACCTTCAAAAAGAAATGAAGGATTCCGTACATGAAATCAAAAACTTTATGGCTGCCCTCAACAATAGGATGACTGCAGCCGAAGACAGAATCAGTATGCTTGAAGATGAGCTGCAAGAGGCCTACAGGCAACATCAAACCATGGCAAGAGACCTCAAAATAGCTCTAGCCAGAATCAGAGTCCTAGGGGATGAATTCAAGAGGAACAACATTAGAATCATTGGACTACCAGAACCACAGGGAACCAACACCAACGAAAAAGACACAGTCAAACAAATCATTGCGGAAAACTTCCCACAGCTGGACAATGCAGGCATCCAGATTCAAGGCGCCCGAAGAATGCCAGCTAAAAGAGATCCTAACAGAAAAACCCCAAGACATATCATAGTTACAATGATGGACATCTTCCAGAGAGACACAATACTCCAAGTAGCAAGGTCCAAGAAGGAAATCGCATACAAAGGAGCACCCCTTAGGCTCACAGCAGATCTATCAGAGGAAACCCTCCAAGCTCGAAGGCAATGGTGGTATATAGTGAAAAAACTCAATGAAATCAACGCTTCACCAAGAATACTTTATCCGGCTAAACTCTCATTCAAACTAGAAGGAATCATACACTACTTTGGGGATAAACAACAGCTCAGGAATTTCATAGACTCAAAACCAAACCTAAAAGAAGCACTAAAGGGGCTATTGTAAGACAAGAACAACCCCTACAAGCACAACAAATCCTTGCACAAAGACGGCACAAAATCCCATAACAATAATCTCCCTTAATGTCAATGGTCTGAATTCACCAATTAAGAGACACAGACTGGCAAAATGGATTCAGAGACTCAGCCCAACCTTCTGTTGCCTGCAAGAAACACATCTGAATAGCCAGAACAAACACAGACTCAAAGTCAAAGGATGGAAAACAATCCTGCAAGCAAACAACTCCCTCAAGAAAGCCGGGGTGGCTTTACTAGTATCGGACAACATAGACTTCAGGTTGAAAAAGATTAGAAGGGATAGTGAAGGGCACTTTTTATTAATCAAGGGATGTGTACATCAGGAAGAAATCACACTCCTAAATGTCTACGCACCCAATGAGGGACCAGCTAAATACCTACAACAGCTGCTAAGAGACCTCGAGAAGGACATCTTGAGCAACACAATAGTAGTTGGAGACTTCAACACCGCACTGTCTCCTCTGGACAGATCTAGAAGATTAAAACTCACCAATGAAATACTGGCTTTGAAGGAAGAAATAGAAGAGATAGGGCTAATAGATCTATACAGGGCTTTATATCCCCAAAAAAAAGAATACACATTCTTTTCCAGTGCACATGGAACATTTTCCAGAATAGACCATGCTTTGGGCCACACAACATACCTCAACAGAATCAACAAGATAGACATTGTACCAGCTATCTTTTCAGACCATGATGCACTGAAGATAAAACTTAACTGTGGACAGATGCAGAAAACCAAATCAAACACCTGGAAATTAAATAGCTCAATATTGAACAATGAGTGGGTCAGGAAGAAAATCAAGGAAGAAATCAAAAGGTACCTAGAAACAAATGAGAATGAAGACACGAGCTACCAGAACTTGTGGGACGCAGCTAAAGCCGTTTTAATGGGAGAATTTATAGCTCTGCAAGCATATCTCAGGAAGGAAGAAAGGGCCCACATAAATAACTTGACTTCACAGCTCAAGACCTTAGAAAAGGACCAACAAAAGGAGCCAAAACCAGGCAGAAGGAAAGAGATAATAAAACTTAGAGCAGAAATTAATGACATGGAAACCCAAAAGACAATCCGGAAGATCAATGAAACCAAGAGCTGGTTCTTCGAGAAAATAAACAAGATTGATAAACCACTAGCAAGACTCACAAAGAAAGAGAGAGAGAGAACCCTTATAAGCCGAATCAGAAATGAAAAGGGGGACATCACAACAGAAACCAATGAAATTCAAAAGATCATCAGAGACTACTTTGAAAATCTCTATGCCACAAAACAAGAGAACCTAGAAGAAATGGATAAATTCCTCGACTCCTATAATCTCCCAAGGCTGAACCAAGGAGACCTGGAGTACCTGAATAGTCCAATTAACATCAAGGAAATTGAAATGGTAATCAAAAGTCTCCCCAAAAACAAAAGCCCAGGTCCAGACGGATTCACTAGTGAGTTCTTCCAAACATTTAAAGAGAACCTTTTGCCAGTCCTTCTCAAGCTCTTCCAGGAAATTGAAGAAACAGAAACCCTCCCTAACAGTTTCTATGAGGCTCATATCTCCCTAATACCAAAAGCAAACAAAGACACCACAAAAAAAGAAAACTACAGGCCAATATCCCTGATGAACACAGATGCAAAAATTCTCAACAAAATATTAGCAAATAGAATTCAACAACTCACCAAAAAGATCATACACCACGACCAAGTGGGATTCATCCCGGGGATGCAAGGATGGTTTAACATCCGGAAATCAATCAACATAATCCACCATATCAACAAAAGAAAAGATAAAAATCATATAATCATATCAATAGATGCAGAGAAAGCATTTGACAAGATCCAGCATCCGTTTATGATGAAAACACTAGCCAAAATGGGTATAGAAGGGACCTTCCTCAATATAGTCAAAGCCATTTATCACAAGCCTATGGCAAGCATTGTCCTCAATGGGGAAAAACTAAGAGCCTTCCCTCTGAGAACAGGGACGAGACAAGGATGCCCACTCTCTCCACTTCTGTTCAATATAGTACTGGAAGTACTTGCAATAGCAATTAGGCAAGAAAAAGACATTAAGGGCATTCAGGTAGGAAAGGAAGAAATCACGCTCTCACTATTCGCAGATGATATGATACTATACTTAGAGAACCCTAAAACCTCTACCAAGAAACTCCTAGAAACAATAGACTCGTACAGTAAAGTTGCAGGCTATAGAATCAATACCCAAAAGTCCATGGCTTTCCTATATGCAAATAATGAGAGAGAAGAAAGTGACCTGAGAAAAGCAATCCCATTCACAATTGCGCCTCAAAAAATCAAATACCTCGGAATCAGCTTAACAAAGGAGGTAAAGGACTTGTATAATGAAAACTATAAAACACTATTTCAGGAAATAAAAGAGGACAGGAGGAAATGGAAAGACATCCCCTGCTCATGGATTGGAAGAATTAATATTGTCAAAATGGCAATTCTCCCCAAAGCATTGTACAAATTCAATGCGATCCCTATAGGGATACCCTTGACATTCTTCAAAGAAATGGAGCAAGCGCTCCTGAAATTCATATGGAACAATAAGCCCCCACGAATAGCTAAAGCAATCCTTGGGAAAAAGAAAATGGGAGGAATCAACCTCCCCAACTTCCAACTCTACTACAAAGCGGTAGTCATTAAAACAGCATGGTACTGGAACAAAGGCAGAGCGGCAGACCAATGGAACAGGGTTGAATACTATGACATACACCCCCAAATATATGATCATCTAATCTTTGATAAGGGAGCAAGAAATGTGAAGTGGAGCAAGGAAAGCATGTTTAACAAATTGTGCTGGCAAAACTGGATGGCTACATGCAAAAAAATGGGCTTAGACCTCCATCTATCACCATGTACAAAAATCAGATCAAACTGGATTAAAGACCTCAACATCAGGCCAGAATCCCTAAGGTACATTGAAGATAAGGTCGGCAAAACCCTCCACGACATTGAAGCCAAAGGTATCTTCAAAGCTGACACGCCACTGGCTAAGCTAGTGAAAACAAAGATAAATAAATGGGACTATCTCAAACTAAGAAGCTTCTGCAACTCAAAAGAAACAGTGACCAAAATACAAAGACAGTCTACAGAATGGGAAAGGATATTTATGCAGTACCCATCCGATAAAGGGTTGATAACAAGGATATACAATGCACTGGTTGAACTCCACAAGAAGAAAACTGCCAACCCGATCAAAAAATGGGCTGATGAAATGAACAGAAACTTTTCCAAAGAAGAAATCCGAATGGCTAAGAGGCACATGAGAAAATGTTCAACATCACTAATCATCAGGGAGATGCAGATCAAAACAACAATGAGATATCATCTCACACCACAGAGACTGGCCCACATCCCCCCAAAAAAAGCAACCGGTGTTGGCGTGGATGTGGGGAGAAAGGGACTCTCTTTCACTGCTGGTGGGAATGCCGACTGGTTCAGCCCTTTTGGAAAACAATATGGACGATTCTCAAAAGTTTAGAAATTGAGCTCCCATTTGACCCAGCAATACCACTCCTGGGAATATATCCCGGAGAGGCAAAAAGGTATAGTAGAGATGATATCTGCATTTCCATGTTCATTGCTGCTCTGTTCACAATTGCCACAATATGGAAAAAACCAGAGTGCCCGAAAACAGATGATTCGCTAAAGAAAATCTGGTATATTTACACAATGGAATACTATGTAGCTGCCAGGAAACATGAAGTCATGAAATTTGCATACAAGTGGATCAACATGGAAAGTATCATGTTGAGTGAAATGAGTCAGAAAGAAAGAGACAGACATAGAAAGATTGCACTCATATGTGGAATATAATGTAACTGAGAAGTACAAGTTTGCAACGATGCAACTTCTGGCAGATATCTCTCTGGACTTAGTTACTAAAATACTAAATTACAGAAACCCAAAACTGAGAGGCCGCTAAGTGTGGTCACTCGACCTCATACTTCTTCATCCTCAGCAATGGAAAACAAATTATCTAATGCTTCCTTTTCAGCAGGTCTGACTTTAGGGGAGAGACTCTCCAAACAATAATAGTGAGTTTTGTTGAAATATTGTATGCAATCAAAGTGAAAGTAAAGTGAAATTTATTAGTTACACAGGCGGGGGGGGGCTTAGGGTGGGGAGGCTAGGGGCGTGGGGGGGGGTTTGGGGTGTGAGGGGGCAGGGTGGAGCTATACTGGGTTTCTTGGTGGTGGAATATGAGCACTGGTGAAGGGATGGGTATTCGAGCATTGTATAACTGAGATTTAAACCTGAAAATTTTGTAACTTTGTAACTTTCCACAATAAAAAATTAAAAAAAAAAAGAATGCAAGTTTGACATGATGTTATTTTAATGTCTTCAAGTAAGCAATCTTAGCCTCAACACTAAGTTGTACATTGTACACTTGCTTTGGCGATACTTGAAAAACATTAAATTTGCTAGAATAAGGTGGATTCCTTAATTTCTTCCTTAATTCTACCTTAAAACATTATTAAATAACTTTTGCCCAGTACCTGGCGGAGGGGTAGTTTATTTCCAGCCCTGCCAGCTCCTTCCATCAGCTGTGTGGACCTCCCCGACAGTGACCCATTCCCCGCACACATCCCAACCCAGAATGCTGAGGGCAACACCTCCCAGCATCCCTCAGGACCTACAGTGTGGCAGGGGGCATGGTTTCCAAGGGCGCTGTTATTTTCCCCTTTCCCAGCACTCTGGACTCACATCTCAATCTCCATTTGTTGATAATCATCTCTCTCAATGTCAATGGTCTAAATGCACCAATTAAAAGACACAGAATGGCAAACTGGATTCAGAAACTGAACCCAACATTCTGCTGCCTACCAGAAACACATGTAAGCAGTCAGAGCAAACAGAGACTCAAAGTCGAAGGGTGGAAAACAATCCTGCAAGCAAACAACTCCCTCAAAAAAAGCTGGGGTGGCCATACTAGTATCTGACAACATAGGCTTCAGGTTGAGAAAGATTAGAAGGGACAACATGGACAACATTTTAATAATCAAGGGATATGTATAGCAGGAATTAATTATACTTCTAAACATATGCACCCAAGGAGGGACCAGCTAAGTACTTAAAACAACTGATAATAGATTTTAAGAAGGACATTGGGAGCAACACAATAGTAGTTGGAGACTTCAACACCAGCTAATCTGTTGAGTGAACATTCGTTCAGTCAGAGGGTCTGAGACAAGGAACACAAGAGAAATGATATTTCTTGTATGGCCCGGACTTGCTCAGATCCTGTGACAAAAGGTCCTGAGATCTTCTTTTATTACCATCCTACCTCTAAAAGGCTCAATACAGTGACGTCATCAAATGAAGTTACAGAAAGAACATTGAGGCAGCAAGGCATGTATTGTTTACTTCTGTCTGCAAATCAGTGGATTTAGGCCTCTGGAAACAGATACAGAACCCAAACTGTAACCAAAACCTTTCCTGGACTACAAGCATCTGGGTTTGCAGCCCAAAGACAAACCAGGCAGCATCTGGAATCTATATCCCAAAGACTAGGCTGGGCTAGCACCTGGAATATGCTTGTCAAAGACCAGGCTGGGTTTAGCACCTGAAATCTGCATGTCAAAGACAAACCAGGCATCTGTGAAAAAAGGAAAACTGACTCTTTCAATAAACAAATTATTTACTGAAGGCAGCTTAAAGGAAAAGATGTTCTGCTTCATCCAAACCAGTCAGGACACAGGAGAAATCTCACCCATTTTCATGGATCCCTAGTTCCTGCCTGTGTGTGGTGCAGTCTACATGGGCTCATCCTGATGGCTCAGTCCAGCCCCCACAGTTATCATCTCTGGATAGATCAACAAGATTAAAACTCAGCAAGGAAACACTGAAGGAAGAAGGAAGGAAGAAATAGAGAGAAAGGGCTAATAGATGTACACAGGACTTCACGTCCCCCCCCCCCAAAGAAAAAAAAACGAATACACATTCTTTTTCAGTGCACATGGGACGTTCTCCAAAATAGACCACTTTCTAGGTCACAAAACATACCTCAATAGCAAGACTCACAAAGAAAGAAAGAGAGAGAACCCTAATAAACTGAATCGGAAATGAAAAGGGGGATAGGAACATCACAACAGACACCAAAGAAATTCAAAGGATCATCAGAGACTACTTTGAACATCTCTGTGCCCCGAAACAAGAGAACCTAGAAGAAATGGATAAATTCCTGGATTCCTATAATCTCCCAAGACTGAACCAAGAAGATTTGAAATACCTGAGCAGACCTATTACTATCAAGGAAATTTGAACTGTAATCAAAAGTCTTCCCAAAAACAAAAGCCCAGGCCCGGATTGATTCACTAGTGAATTCTACCAAACTTTTAAAGAGGACCAATTGCCAGTTATTCTCAAGCTTTTCCAGGAAACTGAAGAAGCAGAAATTCTCCCAATCAGTTTCTATGAGGAACATATTTCCCTAATACCAAAAGCAAACAGAGACACCGCAAAAAAAAAAAAAAAAGAAAACTACAAGCTGATATCCCTGATGAACATGGATGCAAAGATCCTCAACAAAATATTAGTAAATAGAATCCAACAACTCATCAAAAAGGTCATAGACCACAACAAGTGGGATTCATCCCGGGGATGCAAGGATGGTTTAACATTTGAATATCAGTCAACATAATCCATCATATCAACAAAAGAAAAAATAACAGTGCCATAAGCCTTAAGCCTATGCAAGCATTATCTTCAATGTGAAAAAACTAAAAGCCTTCCCTCTAAGATCAGGGACAAGACAAGGATGCCCACTCTTACCACTTCTGTTCAATATAATACTGGAAAAACTTGCAGTAGCAGTTAGGCAAGAAAAAAGATATTAAGGCCATACAGATAGGAAAGGAAGAAATGAAGCTCTCAGTATTTGCGGATGATATGATACTATATTTGGAGAACCAGAAAGCCTCTACCAAGAAGCTCCTAGAAACAATAGACTTGTATAGTAAAGTTGCAAGCCATAAAATCAATACACAAAAACCCTTGGCTTTCCCACACACAAATAATGAGAGAGAAGAAAGTGAGATGGAAAAAGCAATCCCATTCACAATCATGCCTCTGAAAATCAAGTACCTCAGAATCAGCTTAACTAAGAGGAAAAGGACCTGTACAAAGAAAACTACAAAACACTACTTCACAAAATAATAAATGAGGAAAAAGTAAATGAAAACATATCCCCTGCTCATGGATTGGGAGAAATAACTTTGTCAAAATGGCAATACTCCCCAAAACATTGCACAGATTTCATGCGATCCCTATAAGGATACCCATGAAATTCTTCAAAGAAGTGGATCAAACACTCCTGAAATTCATATGGAACAGTAAACCTCCACGAATAGCTAAAGCAATTCTTGAGAAAAAGAAGATGGGAGACATCAACTTCCCCAACCTCAAACTCTACTACAAAGTGGTAATAATTAAAACAGCATGGAGTTAGAACAAAGGCAGAGCCACAGACCTTTGGAACAGAGTTGAATATCCTTACACACACCCTCAAATATATGATCATCTAATCTTTGATGAGGGACAAGGTATGTGAAGTGGAGTAAGGAAAACCTCTTTAACAAATGATGCTGGCAAAACTGGGGAACTACATGCAAAAAAAATGGACTCAGGCTTCTACATAACACCAAGCACAAAAGTCAGATGAAAATGGATTAAAGACCTCAACATAAGACCAGAATCCATTAGGTACATAGAAGTAAATGTCAGCAAAATCCTTCATGACATGGAAGTTAAAGGTATCTTCAAAGATGACATGCCACTGAACAAGCAAGTAGAGCAGAGTTAAACAAATGGGACTATCTTAAAACTAAGAGGCTTCTGTACCTCAAAAGAAGCAATAACCAGGGGCCAGTGCGATAGTACAGCAGGTAAGGCACTTGCCTTGCACATGGCCAATCCAAGTTTAATTCCTGGCATCCCATCTGGTTCCCAAAGGATGGACAGGAGGAAATCTGGAATACAGAGCCAGGAGTAGCTACTGAGCATCGCTGGTGTGACCCAAAAAGCCATCAAAAATATGTTTAAAAAAACCAGTGAACAGAATCCAAAGACAGTTTATAGAATGTGAAAGGATATTCACCCAAAACTCATCTATTAATGATTAATATCAAGGATATACAAGGCATTGGTTGAACTCTACAAGAAGAAAACATCCAATCCCATCAGAAAGTGGGGCTATGAAGTGAACAGAAACTTTCTCAAAGTAGAAATCCCAATGGCCAAAAGGCACGTGAAAAAATGCTCTTTATCACTAATCATCAGCGAGATGCAGATTAAAACAACAATGATATGTTATCTCACACCATGGAGACTGGCCCATATCAAAAAAAACCCAAAAGCAACTGCTGTTGGCATGGATGGTGGGAGAAGGGGATTTTCCTCCACTGCTGGTGAGAATGCCAACTGGTTCAGCCCTTTAGGAAAACAGTATGGACATTTCTCAAAAAATTAGAAATTGAGCTCCCATTTGAACCAGCAATACCACTTCTGGGAATATATCCCGGAGAGGCAAAAAAAAGTATAGTAGAAATGACATCTGCACTTGTATGTTTATTGCAGTACTGTTTACAATAGTCAGAATCTGGGAAAAAATTCATCTGTGGACAAGAACAGATGACTGGCTAAAGAAACTCTGGTGCATCTACACAATGGAATACTATGCAGCTGTTAGAAAAGATGAAGTTATGGAATTTGCATATAAGTGGATTGACATGGAGATTATCATGCTAAGTGAAATGAGTTAAAGAGGGACAGACATAGAAGGACTGCACTCATTTGTGGAATATAAAGTAACATAATGGGAGACTAACACCCAAGGATTTTTTTTTTTGCTTTTTGCTATTTGGGTCGCACCTGGTGATGCACAGGGATCACTCCCAGTTCTGCACTCAGGAATTACCCCTGGCAGTGCTCAGGGAAACATATGGGATGCTGGGAATCAACCCAGGATCAGCCATGTGCAAGGCAAACGCCCTACCCACTTTTCTATTGCTCTAGCCCCACCCAAGGATATTCTTTTCTTTTTTAAAAAAATATTTAATTGAATCACCATGTGAAAAGTTACAAAGCTTTCAGGCTTAAGTCTCAGTCATACAATGATCAAACACCCATCCCTTCACCAGTGCACATGTCCCACCACCAAGAACCCCAGTATACCTCCCATCCCACCCTTCCCCATCTGTGAGGCTGGTGATTTTCACTTTAATTTCTCTTTACTTTGATTTACATTCAATATTTCAACAGAAAACTCACTATCATGTACTCTTCCACAATTTATTTTCTGAATTATTTTTATTTTTCCTTCTCATTTGGGGATAGGGACTCCCAAGCCTCAGGAGGCCTCTGAGTGAGCCCCAGGGTCTCCAGCACCACACCTGGGGGTGCTCTGAGGCCCGTGTGTGCCGCACAGAACAAGGTTGCATTTGCCCCTTAACCCCTGGAATAGGTTCCTTTGCTTTTCTCTGAAACTTTATCTAAGCACCGTGATTTATTAAATTGCTTATAATCCAGTTGTGTCAGGCGGTGAGTGTCCGCCCACCTGTGTGTTCTTCCCTCCTCCAAAGTCCCCAGTTTCCCACTGACCCCGCAAGCCTGCTCCATTAGCAGGCACAAAATAGTTTACTTCATGTTGGTTGTTATAAAGACCAATACAACATGTTTTTTTGGTTTTGTGCTGTTTTTGGCAACACCTGGCAATGCTCAGACATTACTCCTGGCTCTGCACTTAGGAATTACTCCTGGGTGTGCTCAGGAGACCATATAAGATGCCAGGGTCAGAGCCAGTTGTCAGCATGAAAGACAAATGCCCTATCTGCTGTATTATCACTTTGGCCCCTCCAAAATTTTTGCACAAATTATTCCATTTGTGTGGGGGTTGTTCCAGAGATGAATGGGGTGGCATACGCACGCTGGCTCTCTGAGGTCCCATACATTAGCTGTGATGTCAGCACACTTGGCTGCATTGCTCACTATTTCGGTTGCAGACACTAGCATTCCCACACACTCCTAAGTCCCCCTTAGTAGGTACAAAATAATTTTATTTTATATTTCTTGTTACAACAAGAAATTATCAGCCTGAGTATGCAACAAGCCCAAAGCAGTCCTGGGGTTCAGCTAGATGGGGAATCACTGAGTCATTCACCAGAGAGCACCCCGGGTTGTGTGGTGCTTAAAATACATGCTTAAGTATGCTCAATTTCCATGTCTTCTGGGAAGAAAAATGCAAAAGATCCCTGTGATTGGAGTTCCTGTGTGTTTCTCTGTGTGGGGTGTGGGGTCCGACCGTTGGAATGAGGAGGTTGGTATGAGCCCAGCAGCAGGAAAATGTCTGAATCTATTTCCTAGGTGGATTTTCTATTAGTGCAAACAAAGTGGATGCCAAATTTTCTTTAATTTTTTTTTATTTTACAAAGTAGTTCACAATATTTGATCACATTTGATATTCAAACACAAATCCCACAATCATTACACCTTCCCACCACCATATTTCAGATGTTTCCAACTCAAACCCCAAGCTCTGCCTCAAAGCAGAGCCAAAATAACATATTTTGTATTGTTTGTTATGAAAAATCGCTGAAAATGCTACAAAAAAATTATCCTAAGAGGAAAGTGTGAGGGTCCCGCCCTGTCCAGCAGGTAGGACCCTTTGTGGGGCTGAGGAGGGGACGCAGCCGAATGAACAGACGCAGAGACAGAGGGAGGAGGAGAAAAGGAGATAGAGAGCTTTATTCACTGGCAGTTACAGCATTTTTTACTTGCCTGCTGGGAGGCAGGTAGTGGTATGCCTGTCCGGACCCCGTACAAACAGTAGTCAATCACAGACTGTGACATGTTCATCTATCATGTCAGGCACGGGTATCGGCTAGTGGAATGGTCAGGTCAGTAAGGTCAGTAACGGCGACCTTGTTAGAGAAGTTTTAATTAGGCCCCTGTTTGAGAAGTGCCAGGCTCTGTCTTACTTGAAGATAAGAGCCAGGATTGAAATATGGCTTCCTACATCTCCCCCTGTTTTGTTTTAAATTAACTGTGGTCAGGGGAGGCATTGTCCGGTATCCCTTGTGACAAAAAAACTCCATTTTTGCAGGGAGAGGAGGGAAGGGATGATCGGGTCTATGCAGGGGGCTCCTCACAGGCCCCATCAGTCCCTAGTCTTGGAGTAACCTCTATGCTATACCGGAATACCTCACAGGGAGCCGGGCCCGGGTATCAGCCCTCCCTTGCAGTGCTTTGCCTGGCAACCTGATCCACTAGAAGAAATCCTTGGGAGCCCGGCATCCTTCAAGGTAGAGAACTGGGGGAAGATGAGGTATGAATCTGAACAGAGGCGTCAGTGTTCTGCAAATCAAAGCCAATGATAACGAACCTGTATAGGCTTGGCTTCTAGTTGCTGAATTTGTTGTCTAATAAAAGCCAAGATTTGATTAAAAACACAAGGGCCAACAGTAACTAACAATGATACAGCTGACAGTGGACCCAACAAGGGGAGTAAGTAACCTTAAATCCTACTCTAAGCTAGCCATGGAATCGCTGACCACTCCTGTGTGATCTGCAAAAAAAACAACATTAAAACAGCATTCCTCCCCTAGGGCAGCACATAATCCTCCCCTGTTGCAACAATAATAAGTCCAGTCCTCTCCTGTTCTGCAACACCACTTCAGACAGGAACTGGGGGATGTCTCGAGATGACTGATGGAGGTTTCGATCCTCTCCAGGTCCTCATCAGTAGCTGTTCGAAGGGATGAGAATCTGCTCCGTTGGGTTGTGAGTGAATTGATACCAGTCCCAGCTCCTGCCAGTCCAGTTCCAAACAGCGTGGCTATGGTTAGAGTGGATATCACCTTCCTCTCCTGAATGGGATGATGGGTTACCTGTGGGGATAAAGAGTCTCCTTCATAGTATAGGATTCAGGGAAGTACAGTGACCATCACATAAAATTTATATAGTTCCATGTTGAAAACATTGATTTTTCCATGATCTAAGAGCACTGTAACAGGAGTCTGGATACTAGAACAATTCTGCAGATATATTTAAACAGTTTTTACAACAATATAGATTGATTAGTTTCTTTTCCTCAAAACACAACCTCAAACTTCCTTTACATCCATTACATCCTGTAGCTTTTCCATTTCAAAAACAATTGCACTTTGCTTTTCTACTTTTCACTGATGATATCTCCATACATTATCTTTCTGACTTAAGACATACATCTATAGTCATCCCACAAGTTTAAACTCACTGAAATTGGTACAACATGATCTCACAAGTTTGGACACAAGTTGACAATCATCTTATTTAACATGGCAAAACTACTCTGCAGTCACAAACATTATATCGGTTCTTATAGATTTTCAAAAAGTTTTAAAGATACTCACAACTAAAGTTCTTACAACATATATTAACCTGGAGACATCTTTAGAATTCTGATTTCTAGGAACACTTTTCAAGATTAAAACACTCATCGATTACCATGAAACAGTAAGGATTCTACACTGGTGTACAAAATTCTCTGAAGTTCAGGATTAGGTTGGTACCGTAAATCCCAGACTAAGTCCTCAGGCCAATTCAGCCTGTGCTTCCCCATTTGGGTTCTGTTTTGCTGAATCTTCTTTAGATTTTCTTGTGACTTCCAGCTGAGATCTGCTCTGGGCTGAAGTTTGGAGTGTTGGAGTCTCAGGTGGTCTGGAGACTGAGCCAGGAGGATGAATTTTACTCCAGATGAGGCCGTAGCAGGATCCAGAATGGATTAGTAGGCCTGTCATCTGTTAAAATATAAGCAGAGACCTTTCCTCCTACAAGGTTTCCCACCATTTCTTTTTTGTGTGTTCGTCAGATTTTAATGCAAGTATAAGGATCAGTTTTTTTCCAAGCCCTTTCTCATTTATAAAGTTGCAAGAGCCAGATACCTAGAAGAGTTAACAAACTAAATTAGCAAGTCTTATCTGCTGAGCAAAAGTGTGATTAGAATTCACTGTTGAGGTTAGGGAGGGTCTGCATATCCAGTCTGACTGAGGCAGAGCTTGCTGAGCTGGGAATGCAGGGGGATGGGTGGATCCAGGGAAAATCTTTAAAAACTCCCAAAGTGACAACTGAGATTAACCCCTTATAATCCTGAGCTAAGTAGCTTTAAAAATTTTAGTTACCAGAAGTCTCAGAGATCAAATAAAACACAGGTACAATAAGTTTTTCAACCAATTTTGCAACTCTAGAAAATAATATTTTAAACTGAAGCATTATTCTTTGAACCTGTTTTCATAGATCACAATTATTTCAACTCACAAGATTCTCTAGGTCAAATAATTCTAACCCAGTGCAGATATAAATATATACATTGATATAATAGCATAAGACTTTTGGACCATCAATTTTTGTGAAACACGGTAAAAACTTTCTTTGACTTAATTTTGATAGTTTTTGTACTTTAGTTCAAATCATGAGCTTTCTAACTTTAACAATTCTACAATACAAACATGCTTTCAAACACATAAAGAGCCCTTTGGGTGTATATATATATATATTTTTTTAAACCAAACTTTGATAATAGCATAGAAAAAAAAACATTTGGACTGTCAATGTTTATGGAAACATAAGAAAACTTTATTTATTTTGAGGGTTTCTGTACCTCTGTTGCTTGAAAAACAGCTAAATTCCTCATTAAAATTGACTGAGGCTTGTAAGATAAAGCCTTGCACTCTCTGAATTCTTATTTCACTTTTTAGTTTTCTGGCTCTAGTTCTGTAGCTTTTTCTAGATAGTACAGATACTGGAATTCTAAAGAATTTCAACTGTTAATAACTATTAATGTTCTTCCAATAAGAAATTTAGACTAAAAATTTCAATTTCGTTGTAGGCGCCACATTCTAATTAGAAATCTTTGTTTAACCTGATTTAACAAGTTCCAAAGATACCTAGATCTTTTAAATTGCTGGGCTTCATATCACTCTGATCTCCCTTGATTTTATCTGCCCAGGTCTAATAATTACTGGCTTCAAACTAGCTCTAACACTCGAGTGTTCCACAGACAGACAAACAGACAGACAGTAAGTTCACTAAAAACACCACATGTACATGTGCACACGTCTGCAGTTGATCAATTGATCTGACCCTTCAGAAATGGCAGGGAGAAAACTGACAGACCGAGAAAGGAAGGAGCAGTCCCCAGGGCAAAGTTAAGCCCTGTCGGCCGATTGGGAACATTGCTCCCCGTTTCCCTGCCTGACCAGCCAGTTCCCTGCCTGTTAAAAATGGGTCTAGAAAGCGCTTTTGTTTATATAAGCTGGCAAAACCTTTTCAAAATTGTTGAAACCTAAGGTGGTCAGATGCTAGCATTTTTCTTTCTTGGTCAAGATTAGTTCTGAGGCGGGGAACTAGTATCTTCTTATCAAACTTGGGGATAGGCTACCTTAGTGATATACTTTTTCATTCCTGATATTATTAAACACTTAACCACATAATCTTACATTTTCCTACCTTCTCTGCTGATAATAATAAGCAGAACTACGGGAAAGATAATGAGACAAATACAAGCATTAAAGGCACACGCACAAAGCACACTCCTGCACTTGCTCGGACCGGTCCTTCTTTCACGCGGGAGCACACCCCACTCACCACATTCACACTGAGATTCCTGAACCTGCCCTACAGATGTCCACATTATCTTTGGTCTTATCCCCCTGACAATGGGGTTGCTGGTAATCTAGAAAGCAAAAAAAAATGATTTTCAATCGCCTTTTCTATGAGAACTAGGGATTCTCGGGCCCTGTTCTTTAATATTGTGCGGGATGTGGCACAGAGGTCCAATCCGGCTGAGTAGGGGATGGCTCTGCAAATGGATTGGACGCCGATAGGCTGAACGGCCCATGATTTTGAGGAGCCCCAGTCATGGGAGGGGGAGTAGATTGGGGGCCCTGGGGCTGGCCCCGAATCCAGTTTCCTGGCCCGGCCCTCTGGCGGCACTCTGACATCCAGTGGAAGCCCTGTTTACACACAGGACAAGGAGTTTTAGGTCTGGGCTGAGGTTTTTTATTGGGGCAGTTTTTTGAAAAATGTCCAGGCTGCTGACAGCCAAAGCACAACTTGTTCTGGCTGTTCGCTGGTTGAATGGCAAGTTGTTTGAAAGCAGCCCCTATAGCAAGCCCTATTTTTTGGGTGGTGGGATCAACATCTGAGCATAGCCGGACGTATTCTGAAAGAGTCTTCCCACGCGTATGGGGGCGGAGTGCGGCCTGGCAGGTGGAGTTAGCATTCTCATAGGCCAGATGGCGGATCAACTCATTATCTGTCTCTTCGCTTCCCATAAGTTTTTCAGCTGCCTCCGTGAGGCGCCCAATGAAATCACTATAGGGTTCATTAGCTCCCTGACAAACCTTAGCTAGGGATATTACTATTGACCCTTTAGAGGGAAGCCTCCTCCAGGCCCGGAGGGCAGCCGTTTGTATCTGGGCAAGCAGCCCTGGGGGAAATTGAGCCTGTACCTCATTAGAATCGAAGGGTGCCTGGCCCTGAAATTTAGCAAAGACCCAGGATGAAGAAGAGCCTCCTGCCGAGACATTGCTGCGCGCCATGTCTTGGCATTGATCAGAATAATCTGTTTTCCACAAGAGATAGTCTCCTCTACTCAGGACAGCCTTAGCGACTGAGAACCAGTCGTTCGGTGTGAGCCATCCCTCACTAAGGGAGTCCAAAAGGACAAGCGTAAAAGGAGCAGTGGGGCCGCAAGAAGAGACAGCAGCCTTTAAATCTTTCAGGTCCCCAAATTTTAATCTATTGTAGCTTTGGCAGATTGGTGCTTGAGGAGTTCTGTCCTGAGGGGGATTTACCTCTTCAGGATGTGCCCCTTCCTCAGGCTGATAGGCCTCCTCAGCTTCTCTATCTGAGGAATCATCATCGGGTCGAGCCGTGGTGGAGGTGGGGTAATTGAGGGCCCGAGAATGGGACCTGATAACTGGGAAGGCAGCCACGGGTTTTAAAACTAGAGTGTGGCGGGGTGAAGGAGAGACTGAGCTTTTCTTACTAGGCCCTTGAGAGAGGCTAGGTCCTCGAGAGAGGGTAGAAGGCTGCAGGGCACTCACAAGTTCCTTATCCAGCTGCCTTATTTGAGTCAAAAGTTGGACATATTCCTGCTTCTGTTGGAGAACTGCGCGTAAAGCAGCAGTGTCCTGGGCAAGCTGGCGGACTGTCTCACTGGTGTCATAGGAGGAATTAAAAAAGGCAGTGGCGTGGGACAGATAAGGGGGTGGCTGTTTTTCTGACGGGGGCCAAGGGGCTGAGGGCTGATACCTCGACACCTCATTTTCCAGGATAGCCCCGTCCTCCGGGGGCAGGAATTCGGATTCTGGAGGGGGGGGATCAGAGATGCCAGAAATCACAGGATAAAGTCTCGGAGGCGCCTTTGCTTGGGAGGGCTCAGATAGGGGAGCAGGATGGTCAGAGTCTATAGTGGCGGAATTTGAGGAGTCAGCCTCCTGCATGGGGGGGGCCTCATTCCTACAGACTGAGGGAGCCTTAGAACTCTTATACCTTTTCCTCAAAAAAGTCTCACATTCGGAAACAAGGTGCTGAGTCTCTGGCTGTCTTTGTTGCCTCTTAAGAGTCTCATTTATTAAGTTCCAATAAGAAAAGGCAGAAGTAGGGATTTTTTCAGGACCATACTGTTCATAATAATTTTCCGTACAATCACCTACTCTGGCCCAATTCTTTTCACTAATAATCCCCTCCTGAGGGAACCAGGGGCAAATATCTTCTATGAAGAGAAAAAATTGCACTAGGTCTTTTTTCTTTACTTTTACTCCACGGTCTTTAAGGAAGTTTTTCAGGGCTTTGACAAAGGGCTCCTTTTTAGAGAGTGTTTGTCCCATAATTTTAGGAAGTAAGGGAGTGGAATTTATCTTTATCAGTGGGAAAAGCACCTTTCGAAAATGCAAATAGTAATAAAAATAAGGATAGTGAGAAAAACGATGCAAATAACGGGGATTTCCCAGGGGTGAACACAGACGAAGGAAACAGAAGATAAACAGGCCATAAAACAAGAAGAGAAAAAAGAAAGGGGCACTGGTAGGCTGTTTCTGCCAACTCGGCAGAAATGAGAACACAGGAGAAAGGGATTCAACTTTCCACCAGTGACTGTCTTCACTGGGAGGCTGTTTCTGCCAACTAGACAGAAATGAGAACACAGGAGAAAGGGATTCAAGCTTCCACCAGTGACTGTTGTCACTGGGAGGCTGTTTCTGCCAACTAGACAGAAATGAGGACATAGGACAAAGAGATCCAACCTTCCACCAGTGACTGTCTTCACTGGGAGGCTGTTTCTGCCAACTAGACAGAAATGAAAGCATAGGACAAAGAGATTCAAGCCTTCCACCAGTGGCCATCTTCACTGGTAGGCTGTTTCTGAGCTAACTTGACGGAAATTAAAGTACAGAAAGAAATGGTCACTGGCAGGCTCTTTCTCTAACTCGGCAGAAATGAAAGCACAAAAGGCACAAGAAGGGTGGGGGGGACGGGGACACTCATAACAAACCACTCAGATGCATGTCTGGCCGGTGAGGAACTTAGCCATAGTGGATCAGCCTGAGAGGTGACTTGCGGCCGGTGTCTAAACCAGCACCACCCTAGACCATATGTTCCTCGTGGAATCGCAGACAGCCCACTCGGACTCCGTAACCTTAAAGGGATCTTAAGGATGCCAAGTCGTGGAGCCACAGACTCAGTACAAGGACCAGGACGTCCAAGACTGCACAATCACTCACACACACACACACACACACACACACACACACACACAAGACAAGGGAATTCAAGACTTTCTGCCAGTGACCGTCTCGTCCTTGACACTATACCATCAAGTCTGGTCTCATGCCAGGGTGTGACGAGACCGTATTCGAGCCCGGTCCCAAACCAGGGTGTGCGCCAAGAGAGAGGCAACCCTCAGAGATACTCACTTCTTCGTGAGTCCGTCGGCCGACGTGAACTTGACCGGGCGTTCGGTGGTCCCCTATTGCCCCACGCTGGGCGCCAGGTGTGAGGGTCCCGCCCTGTCCAGCAGGTAGGACCCTTTGTGGGGCTGAGGAGGGGATGCAGCCGAATGAACAGACGCAGAGACAGAGGGAGGAGGAGAAAAGGAGAGAGAGAGCTTTATTCACTGGCAGCTACAGCATTTTTTACTTGCCTGCTGGGAGGCAGGTAGTGGTATGCCTGTCCGGACCCCGTACAAACAGTAGTCAATCACAGACTGTGACATGTTCATCTATCATGTCAGGCACGGGTATCGGCTAGTGGAATGGTCAGGTCAGTAAGGTCAGTAACGGCGACCTTGTTAGAGAAGTTTTAATTAGGCCCCTGTTTGAGAAGTGCCAGGCTCTGTCTTACTTGAAGATAAGAGCCAGGATTGAACTATGGCTTCCTACAGGAAAGGGTATAAAGATTGTTGTATTTCACCAAGGGGTAATTAAGGCCTTTTATAAATCTGTAAAAAAAATTCCCTCTAAGATTGGTTGCTTTCTGCTTTGAACCCCATAAAATACGGTGCGGTCCTCTTGCAGTGTGGGGAGGGTGTGTCTTATGGAGTGCCTCACAGTCCAGGAATAGGTTCACTCTTGGGTGAGGCTCGGCCTGAGTGTGTGGAGAGCTGCCATGCGCAGGGCAGGTGTTGGGTGCTGGAGGTTTTCGCTTGCTGGGGCTGGGTGCCTTGGGGCGGGGAGGGGGTCTCACCAGCCCCCGTCTGGGGCGCCCTTGATGAAACAGTGTGGGGCGGTATTTGGCTGCTTGGTTATGGTGAGTGTCTGAAAAATTTTCTTGATATCAAATTTAGTAAAGGGCTTGAGAGACCTGAAATGTGTCTGTACATCAGATAACACATGGCACTTATACATGTAATATACAAAGCAGACATGCTCAGAGCAGACATGGCATACATGAAGATATCAGTATAATTATGTGGACATGGTCATCACAGTGACACTAGCAGGCTGGAGGCCACACAGGAGCAGAACCCACCATCCTCTCTCGTCCCCTCTCACAGGATACACAGTTCCTGCTGCAAGTCACAGAGTCACTGCCCACACCCCTGACTCCCTGACACTGTTCACTGGGCCCTACGCAAGGACAGCTGTCACAGTTGCTTCTGGACACTGAGGACACTGCTGCCACTCACCTCCATGACAACTGCACCTGCACTGGCCCAGCTTCTGAGCCACCATGTTCTGAGTCAGAGTCCATCATGTGCTCTCCTGTCTCGGGCTCATGTCATGTCCATGTGCGGTGGGGTTTCCTCTCTCATGGACGGAGGGGCTCTGCCCCCCGCCCATGTAGACTCCCCTCCCGGAGGAGGGTGCAGGGTCTGAGGATGGGGGTGGAAGGTGAGGAATTGGGAGTAAAGACAAGTTTCCGTTTTCTGAGCTTTTTTGGAGCATTTCCCCTCATCAACTGTGTCTAGAAGCTCCCTGTGCCTCACCCACAGCAGAGACTAGACTAGGGCTGTGGGGCGGTGACTTTCTCTCTTCAAAGCCCAATCAAGGGGCTCTGGACCATGGAGACATCACTCACACACATGCTCTCAGCAGCCTCCTCTGTGCCCGCCTGACTCAGATGGTGACACTCGGGCCTCTGCGCTGAGTCTGGAGGGAAACAGACTTTAGGGCCTCACCTGAGGGAGTTTATTTTGCATGTAGAAAAATACAAATGATTTGTGGTCATGGTGGAGTGTGGAGGCTGTCAATACTCCCCACACCCTTTGCCCTGAGAGTGGAGACAGTCCCCTCTCCCGAGGTGGCTGGACTTGCGGGCTCACTCCCCGTGGACAGAACAAAGCCAGGGGATGTGCAGCTCCCAGAAGGCTGACAAGCCCTGTGTGCCCTGCTGGTCTACACTCCTGGTCACTCACAGAGATCAGTCACCGTGTAGTGTGGACACGGCTGCGGACACACACATGACAGGAACTGAGGCTTGTCTCCAGCAGTGCATGGGTGAGCTGTGATGCTCTGAAGCCGACCCTTCCTGCCAGAGACCCAGAGTCGGAGCCACAAGCCCGACACACTCCACTGCGTTGGATGGGACTCGGACCCTAGCTCGAGCTAGCAATAAAGGGGCCTTGCATTCGCATCCTGCATCTGGTCTGGTCAATGTGCGAGTGAAACTCCCTTCCCGGGACATAACAACGGAGATTCCGTCTTCCTCCAAGTCGCACAGCCCCGTGGCCAAGAGCTACTTCAGCTGCATTTGCCAGTGTCACCAACAGGCAGATTTACTTCCTAAATCTGTAAGTTTAGGGGTGGGGAGATGGTCGAACTGGGGGTGGGAGTGTGTGGCTGCACACACGGCAAGAACTACCTCTCCAGCACTATCGAGTTCTTTCTTTTCTAATGCGCCAATTTTAAGACATTCTGCCACACTCTCTCCCTACACAAACAAATATGGGGGTGTTGCTTTAACAAGAGGATTTTTGTGTCACTAACAGAAAAATGTCTAAGAATCAACTGTCAAGTCTGTGCATTACACTCAGAGACTGTTAATCTGTGCTGCAATATTTTTTCTTTCTTTATATTTAGTGATTGTGAAGCTACAAAGTTATTCATAATTTGGTTTCAGGCATGCAATGTTTCAACACTGATTCTTTCACAGTGTCCAGTATCTCCTCCAACCCCTCCAGCCCCCACCACCACCCCCAGCCCATTTGCCTCCCACCCACCAGTCTGCTTCTAGGAGAGACACTTTTTTGGGGCCACACCTGGTCCTACTCAGGGGTTACTCCGGGGGTGCTCAGGGGACCGTCTGAGGCGCCTGAGATCAAACTGAGGTTGGCTGTGAGCAAAGCAAACGCCCCACCCACTGTAGTTTCACTCGGGCACCAACTATTTTAACTTTTGCACTGTGGTTGACAGCGCTGCTCCTGGCAGGATTCCATAAATAACATCACCACCTTTCAGATGCTGATTTTTTAAAAATCTTCTCTCTCATAAAAGTTTCCCGGTAGCACATGCCATGGCCTACAGCTGTCGCTCTCACATTCTGTGGAACTCTGGAGACTCCAGGATCAGTGTCCAGGGCTGAACCCCCGAGGTGCACGGGCCTTGCCCCCTCCTGCCCTCTGGGTCCCTTTATTTTCCCATCAGCATAAATGGATCTTTCTCTAGAGGGCAAAAGTCCTTAATATCGTCTGTCCCCTCCCCTCTCTTCAAATCCAGTTCCCTTCCTCCCTTCCCTTCCTCTCCTTTCCACTATTCTCTGCTCTTCCCTGTGTTTGAGTTATGTCATACTTCAAAGCATGGGGAAATGCCTGAGAGTCAGCTGTAGTTTACCAGTCAATTACAGAGCTAACTCCTGACCCAATAACTGACTTCAGATGACAAACAGACTCTATTACTCCGCCTTCCTGTGCCTGATCCACAGAGTCCATCCCTCCTCACAGGTGTCCACTAGCTGGCCCTGCCCTGCCTCTTTCCTCTGCTTCTTCCCTCTCCACCTTATTTGGCCTCCATCCCCTAAAGACACTCTTTCCTCATATCTCACTTCTCCATGAGACATTCCCCTATATTCCTCATCCAGGGCCCTGTGGCTCTATTACCTCTTTATTCCTCCACCTCATCCTAGGGATGAAATTTTAGAGTTGGTTCCGAGGAGTCACCAGCAGTGGAAGAGACAGAGACTGGGGATCAATAACTCATCTCAGCGCAGGGGGGGCACCAGTATGCTTGTGGGGCTCACTCTGGGCTCACCAGTATGTTTGTGGGCTCACTTAAGGCCTGGAGTCCTTGTTGTTTATTTTTATTTAAATACTTTTTATTGATTAAGATCTTGTGGTTTACAATGCTATTAACAAGGATTTCTCATGCGCATGTTGTTTAATCACTCTTTCTAAAAAATATTTTTTTGAATCACTGTGAGATACAGTTACAAAGCTTTCATGATTGAGTTTCACTCATACAATGATCGAACACCCATGCCTCCACCAGTGCGTGATCTCCACCACCAAAGTCCCCAGTATTCCTCCTGCCACCCCAACCACACCCCAACACGTACTTCTGTGGCAGGCACCTTCCTTTTCTCTGTCTCTGTCTCTGTCTCTGTCTCTGTCTCTGTCTCTGTCTCTGTCTCTCTCTCTCTCTCTCTCTCTCTCTCTCCCTCTCTCCCTCTCCTTTTGGACTGTTTAGTCACTCCTGAAGCCAGTGCGCACAGTTATGCAGGAAGAGGAGCCCTCCATGTGAATATGTTTAGCACCTGACTCCATAGGGCTCCCCCTAGTGATCACATAGTGATCACAGCCTGTCCTGTTACTGAGAGCCCAGAGATTCCCCTGCTGAAGAAGCACCATTAAAACTGAGTTTTCTTTTAATTTAAAATAAATAAAGAAAAAAAACACAAAAAACTGAGTTTTCTTTCTCCAAATGGCCACACGAAGGCGCCGCTGCCCTGCTCGCTCCTACTTTGTAGGGGCGGGGCTGAGGTCTGACTCAGGCTGAGATGCAGGCCTGGAGGAGGACATGCATGGGATGAAGGTGCCTTCAGAGGTCAGGGGTCAGGATAAGGAGCCGGACGGAGAGTTGTGGAAGGGAAACCTCTGGTGCTGTGTCTGAGGTTCCATTATGGCCCCAGAGCTTCTTGATGCCAAACCTAGAGACTAGAAGGGAACTTTCCTTCAACTCCCTGTTCCTTTTCTTAGCATCTTTTATTGCTACCACATTTCTACAGCTCATAAGTCCATGCCAGGATAGTATCACGAATCTCTACACTATATTTCGATGTTACTGCTTTCTTTTCTCTCCTAGGATCCCACACCAGGGTCATTCAAAGTGAACGACCAAGTGAAATCCCAGTCATGTCTCCCAAAGTTTCCTCTGGCTGAATCTTGGGTGACGTGGCATTGTAAGGAGGCTGCTCTGCTACACACTGGAGAAAGCCCCTCAGTTTGGGTGTGGCAGCCAAGACTAGGGTGTCAGAAGCCCACAGACACAGTGTCATTCTCAATAGCACTTCAGGGAGTGCAGGAGCCATTTGGTCATCACTGATGATGGTCATCCTCAAACCCTGATGACACGTTCCTCAATTTCTCTATTTCAAGATATGTGTTTTATTTTTTACAAACAAATATATCTTTTGTTGTAATTAAGGTGACATGTACAGTGTTAATGCAGTTTCTGTATCTCACCACCACCAAAATGCCTAATACCATCTTTACCATATATATCCTTATGCTACTTATGTTGTTAACATTAATTCTCCTTGTTTACCTAACTCCCTCTCAAAGAGTACCTGTGTTCCTTGTTCTTTTCTCACACTGTTTCTTTAGAGTGAATTCCTCTGTAATGCTCACACTAAGAACTTCCAATTGTTTGTTTATTTGGGGGTCTCACCCGGCAGTGCTCAGGGCTTACTCCTAGGGGGCTCAGGGAACCATATGTGGTGCCAGGGATAGAACCCCAGTCGGCTGTATGTCAGGTAAACACCCTACCTGCCGCACTCTGGCCCTGGCCTTAAGAATATTTTTAATTCTTCCATATGTGACCAGTTTTTAAACATTACTTTAAATACTTTCAACTTTATGACTTATAAAATATTTGTCAGATCATAATCAAAATATAAAATTCCATTCTAGTCCATGGCCAATATTTTTACATTGAACTAAACTTTTATTTGTTTCTGCACCACCAGGATGGACCCCTGCCTCCGTATGTGGAAGGCTTGTGCCCTACTGCTGAGCCTTATCCCCAACTCACAGAACTAGCTTAGCTTTCCTGACTAGAAGAGGAGGCTAGATTGAATGTCTGGAATATTGCTCAGCGTAGACATTCTGGGGCCTGGGAATGTTGCTCAGTGTAGACTGTCTTTCCTGCAGATATGAGGGCATGAGTTTGACCCCTGGCACCATTTCACATATGTTGTGTGATCCTAGTATTCTGTCTTTGTGATCCCTGGCCTCACACCAAAAAACAGTTCTGTATTTGACACCACAACTAAGTGTGCAGGAGCCCCACAATTAAATGATATTACCTCAGGTTCCTTGACTATAAAGTAGAGAGAATGTTAGTCCCTACATGTAAGAACTACTTTGAAGAAAGAATGAAATTAGAGCATGTAAAAGTTTAGAATATTGCCTGGTATATAGTAAGCACAGAATGAGTGTGAGTTTATTCTTACTTCTATTCACTGACCCAATCCTTACCTTCACCCAGTACACTCTTCGTTCATTTTGAGTAACCCTGTTCAAACCCAGGTCACCCAGCAGTGCTCAGGTGCTATACCTTGCTCTGTGTTTAGGACTGACCCCTGCTGGGACCATGTACGGTGCTGGGCATAGAATTAGAATTAGCTGCATGTAAGGTGATTGCCTTAACCCCTGTATTATCTCTCTGGCCCTAAACTTGTCTTTTTAGCACTGATTTTTTAATGGTAATGCCTGCAGAGTTTTATAGATGCATTTCTCTCTAGTTATTTTTTGCTTTTGACATTTAACATTTTTTTTTATTTTATCACCATGTGGAAAGATACTAAGTTCTCAGGTTTATGTCTCAGTTATACAGTATTCAAACACCATCCCTTCACCAGTGCCCATATTCCATCACCAAAATCCCCAGTATACCCCCCGCCCCCGCCCCCCACCCCAACTGTATAACTGATGAATTTCACTTCATTTTCTCTTTACCTTGATTACGTTCCATATTTCAACACAAAACTCACTATTGTTGTGGGAGTTATACCCCCAAACAAGATAGCCCTACTAAGGAAGCAATTGATAATTAGTTTTCCATTAAAAGATTGTATGTTTTCAGGTTTTAGAAAAGGTCTAAACACGGCTAACGCGGCCGCGTGGCTCGGATGTGTCCCAGTCCTGAATCCCGGAGCCGTGTTAGTTGCTGCTCAGTGTCGCCAGGGCTCCATCTGGAGAAGGTGTGCGGTTGCACCTCCTCCTTCCGGCTCCCCGGTGTTGCTGGCCCCAATTCGGGTCTGGAACTTTTTCCGGGCCGCGTTGCTCACCAGAATGCCTGGCCACTTCTCTGTTGAATGTGGCAAGATCTAACATTTTGTTTGAGATGAGGGAAAGAGTTCTAGAGGATTGCATGCTAACCTTGTGGGAGTCCTGGCACTAGAGCCACCTCTGAGCACAGCACCAAGAGTAGCATCCCACCACGTCCTTGGATGTGGTCCCAAATATACAAAAACAAAGATGCTTTTTAATTTTTATTTTTTTATTATAATTCCAGACTGGAGCGATAGCACAGAGGTAGGACGTTTGACTTTCATGCGGCCAACCCTTTTTCGACTCCTCCACTCTTCTCAGAGAGCTCGGCAAGCTACCGAGAGTATCTCACCTTCACGGCAGAGCCTGACAAGCTACCCGTGGTATATTGAATATGCTAAAGACAGAAACAATAAATCTCACAATGAGAGACGTTACTGGTGCCGTTATCCCACTGTCAGTCCCATGTCTCCATACTGGGTGCCCAAAGGGAGCCCAGGGTTCACCCATGGGAACCTGGATCCCTCTATGATCCTCATTAACACACCAGATTTGAGTCCATATCTCACCTAAAAAATTGATGTTTTATTTTTACCAAATGAATATTGAAATGTGATTTCAGAATCCTAATACATCTATAAGGTTTTAGTTCCCAATATTCATGTATCCCCATTTCTTGAAACAATGAGTTTTACTTCATAATTACTGCTCATAATTAACTGACACAATTGTTAAAAATCTCAGCGCTACATATTTGGATAAAGCTTATTATTTCTATATACGTTACTTAAACAACAGGTTAAAGGCAGGCAAAAGTATGAAAATTCAGCTAGCTTCTGATGAGACAGAGAAGACACTTTGAATACATAGTGTAAAGAATTCACTTTTACACAACACCATATATGTTCTGAATTAATTTTGTCATTTTCCCTTCTTATTTGGGGGTGGGGACTTCCAAACAGTGCTCAGAAGGCCTCTGAGTGAGATGCAGGGTCTCCAGTGCCACACCTGTGGTGCTCAGAACCCAGCTGCCTAGACCTGTAAACCCCTGAAGCACTTTTTTTGAGGGGAGACTTTCTGCAAGCGCCATGATTTACTAAGTTGTATGTTATACAGTTGTTTCAGGAAGTCCATGTTCCAAAGCCAATTCCACCACCAGTGTGACCTTCCCTTCACCAAAGTCCCCAGTTTCTCACCCAGCCCCTCAGCCTGCCCCGTAAACAGGCACAAAGAAATTTAGTTCAACACATGCTTGTTACAACACATGCTAGAAAAAAAATTATTCCAGCATTAAATAATTTCCTTGTAGGGGCAGTTCTTGCTGGGATGAACAAGGTGACACTTAAGTTCTAGCTCTCTGAGGTCGCCTAGGTGGATTGGTCTCTGAGGTTGCACAGGTGGCCTGGGTCCCTGAGTTTGCACAGGAGGACTGGCTTTCTGAGGTTGCACACATGCTCTGGCTCTGAGGTTGCACATGTCAGCTGTGGTGTCAGCACTCTTGGCTGCCCTACTCATTATTTTGGTTGCACTCGCTGGCATTTCCTCCCCAGCCACAGGCCTAGGGACCCCCTAGGAGGCACAAAATAATTTACTTTATATTGCTTTTTACAGGGAAAAAAGTATCAGGCACAGAGGTAGGACGTTTGACTTTCATGCGGCCAACCCTTTTTCGACTAGATAATAGAAATCAAATAGATCAATAGAAATCAATATGTGGTCATTCTTCTATCTCACAATGGTGTCACTAAAGCTGAGTGTCTGAGTGTTTACTGGGTGTTTTGTGCCTCTGAGCATTCTGTGTTACTATTTTTGCTCACTGAGCTTGGTGGGTTGAGACACAACAATTTATTTAATGATTTTATTGAATCACTGTGAGATAGACCCTTACAAAGCTGTTCATGACTGGATTTCAGTCATACAGTATTCCCGAACCATCCTTGCATCAGTGTACACTTTCAGCACTAGTGTCCCCAGGTTCCCTCCCATCGCCCCCACTCCCCAAACACACTTCCTACCTCTATAGCACGTGCTTTACTTCTCTCTCTCTTTCATTTTGGACACTGTGGTTTGCAATATCCTACACAAGTTTTTATGAAATCTGCTGTTTTCCTACTGGGCTAGGGTCGGATGACTCAAACTACTATGGAATGCGGTGTCGCTCCAGAAGCTGGAAGCATTTGGTGGCTTGGCGGCTTGATGAGGTTCAGGTGTGGAGCTGGGCCATTTCTATGCCTGAAACTTTGGGTGTGGGTGGGCACTGTTGGCCCCTGGGCAGGGGGGGCGGTGGCTGGGGTGTTCAGGGAATCTGCCCAACCCCATTCTGAGGAGGCCCCGAGCCCAGCCCTGACTGGTCTACATGGAAGATTTAGCAGCTTTGCGTTTTTCTCAAGGTTACACGAAGAACTGGGCCATTTCTATGTTGAAAAAAAAACTGTTGGGGACTAGGTAAATAAAGGAGATGGACAAGAGGTACTTGTGGGACCACTGGATTCTTTACGGGAACTCTATGGGAACCTTTATGGAACCTTTTAACCCAGAATACTTGCACTAGAGGTGCAATATTGCCCTGGCAAGGGAAGGAGTTGTAGGGGAGGTTCTGTATCTGCTCTATCTCTACTTCCACTCCTGAAAGAATCTCCCTTTGAGAAAGCCCATTACAAAGATGTTTTTACCCATGAACTAAGGCCCTTTGATGTGTAAAAGTCTATCTTTATATTATATATAAATATATTATATACAATTCTTGGTATTTGCACAAAGAATGTTGTCCTGATGATTATGGGTTCTAAGTAATAAATATGATTCACAGAGAAGAGTCAGGGCTCAGTCCACAGGCTGTGAGCCCCTCACTGCATGCTTTTCTCTCCCATTTCTGCCTTTTTCTTAGTCCTCATGGCTCCATAGATCAGGCCTGCTCAGCTGAGGCTGGTCCCTTGCAAAAATCCAATATGGTTTTTCTTCAAGCGACTTTCTAGGGCTGGTGAGATAGTATAACAGGTAAGGAGCTTGCCTTGCACCTTGCCAGAAATAGGTTCTATTGCCTGCATCCCATATGTTCCTCTGGGTGCTGCCAGGAGTAATTCCTGAGTACAGAGACAGTGAGCATCACTGGTGTGACCCCTTGGCCTCCCCCAAAAGACTTCCTGTTAGCATTAATCTGTTGTTGATATTATCCCAGTTGAAGTCATTTTCTGGCTTTAACTCTGCAGGAGAGATATTACAGAAGGTAAGTTGCTTGCCTTGCATGTGGCCAACAAGGCTTTGATCCATGGCACCACATATGGTCCCTTGAACCTGCCAAGAGTGATCCCTGAGCACAAGAGCCAGGAGTTACTACTGAGCTTTGCTTGGTGTGGCCAAAAGCAAAAAAACAAAAACAAAAACAAAAACTCGTCACCACCAACAATAAAGGGTCTTTAATTCAGATTCCTCACACGGGCAAACACTGACAGGCATAACCTGAACCCACAGAAGCATCTCTGGGCTCCTCACGAACTTGTAAGACGGTAGCATATACTGACATGAAACCCATGAAAAATCAATCAGGTGAGGGAGCAGGTGAGAGAGCGAAGTCCCAGGTCCCAGGTGTGGCTCCCAGTGTCCACAGGGTGGTGTTGGGGGCGGGAGATCAGGCCTGGGGATTCCTGGTCTCCCCAGAGTTTCACTTCTCCCTCGAAACCTGTGTCAGCGCCTTCTGCTCCAATACTCCTGACGCGTCCCCAGTGTCCACTACCATTGGGCATCGCTGTCTATATCCGCCAATCAGAGTCTGCGACGCTCCCGGTTGTAAACTGAAGGGACTCGCGAGGGAGTCAGAACCCGCCTGCTTCCTTCAGTATGTGGGAGCCGCGACGCCTCCTGCTGCTGCTCTCGGGGGGGGGGGGGGGGGGGGGGCCCTGGCCCTGACCCAGACCCGGGCGGGTGAATGCGGGGTCGGGAGGGGAGTTCGTTGTAGGGGTAAGGGGAACTGCCAGGCACTGATGTGCAGGACCCCCGAGAAGGAGTTTCTCCGGTTCCCCGCCCGGATGCCCCAAATGTTCCTCCTTGTGCCCCCCAACCCCTAATTCCCCCGTGCCCAGAAGTCTCCCCTTCTCGGTCCCTCCCCCCTTCCCATCTCCCGAGCCCCCTCCCTTTCCATCACCCTGGCCCCGGGGCGCGCGGGCGCGCGGGGGGCGGGTCGGGCCGGGTCTCACCCCTTCCCCTCCCCCAGGCCTCCACTCCCTGCGGTATTTCTACACCATCATGTCCCGGCCCGGCGGGGAGCCCCAATTCATCGCCGTCGGCTACGTGGACGACACGCAGTTCGTGCGCTTCGACAGCGACTCGGCGAGTCCGAGGGCCGAGCCGCGGGCGCCTTGGGTGGAGCAGGAGGGACCCGAGTACTGGGAGCGGGAGACGCGGATCGCCAAGGGCCACGCACAGACTTTCCTAGTGAGCCTGAACACCGCGCTCGGCTACTACAACCAGAGCGAGGCAGGTGAGCGCGGCCGGGCAGGGACGAGCCAACACGGGGACGGGCCGGGTCTCCCCCAGGCGGGTCCGAGAGTCCCCGAGGCTGAGGGACCCGCCCTGGACCCTTGACAGGGAGGCGCCGCGGGGACCGGGCCCCAGTTTCGTTTTCGGGTTCGGGGTTAATCTGTGCGCGCGGGTCAGACTCTCACACCATCCAGAGGATGTACGGCTGCGACGTGGGGTCCGACGGGCGCCTCCTGCGCGGGTACGAACAATTCTCCTACGATGGCGCCGACTACGTCGCCCTGAACGAGGACCTGCGCTCCTGGACGGCGGCGGCGGGCACGCAGGCTTGGAGAACCCAGCGCAAGTGGGAGCAGGGGGGTGAGGCTGAGCGCCACAGGAACTACCTGGAGGGGGAGTGCGTGCGTGGACTCCTTGAATCCCTGGAGAACGGGAAGGACACGCTGCTGCGCGCAGGTAGCAGGGCCCGGGTGGTGACGACCCCTGACCTCCCCTGGGAGGGGTGACTCCCCACAAGGGGGGGGAGTCATAGTGGGGTTCAGTGTCCGAACAGCGCCCCTTCTTCAGTCAAGAGAGGGACAAACACACCTGGTTTCCATGTTCGGTACCACAGAAACCCGCCCTCCCCTCAGGCCACCCTGTGTCCACAGGACCTTGAAATTACTCGGGCGACCTTTTCTGAAATAAGGAATGTGGGTTCCCTGGGACCTGGCAGCCATTTGTGAACTCTCAGATCTCAGCTCTGACTCCTGCTTCTCTCAGTCACTCACCCTCCACCCAGGGCAGGACAGTCAGTGTCTCCTGACAGACCCTAACCTCCTTCCCAAACCCTGTTCTAGAACTTTCCAAGGAATTAGGATTTTATCCAGTTTCTCCAGCCAAGGTGGTGTCTGGATTCTTACCTCCTATTTCAAACCAATTATCCTGTTCAACCTCATTGTGGAAGTGACCCAAAGTGTGAATTTTCTCATTTTTCCTCCTCAGAAGCCCCCAGAAGCCACATCACCCACCACCCGTTCTCTGACCAGGAGGTCACCCTGAGGTGCTGGGCCCTGGGCTTCTACCCTGCCGAGATCACCCTGACCTGGCAGCGTGATGGGGAGGACCTGACCCAGGACACAGAGCTGGTGGAGACCAGGCCTTCAGGGGATGGAACCTTCCAGAAGTGGGCGGCTGTGCTGGTGCCTTCTGGAGAGGAGCAGAGATACACGTGCCGTGTGCAGCACCAGGGGCTGCCGGAGCCTGTCACCCTGAGATGGGGTGAGGAGGGGGACGGGGCACAGAGCCTGTTCTCAGGGAGTCAAGGTTGGCCCCTCTGGGGAACTGTTGAGGGTCAGGCAGGGGCTGGGGTCAGACCCTCTCCTTCTTCCCTTCCCAGAGCCCCCTTCTCAGCCCACCATCCTCACTGTGGGCATCATTGTCGGCCTGGCTGTCCTCGGGGATGTGGTCACTGGCGCTGTGGTGGCAGCTGTGATCAGCAGGAGGAAGCGCTCAGGTAAGATGGGGGTGGGTTGGGGGGAATCTGTCCAACAGGGCAAGTCTTGAGTCTTGTCCCACTTTGGGGGTCCCCCCCCAATATTAGCTCTCCTGCTTCACTACCAAAGAACAACCCGCCCCTGTGCTGTTGCTCACACTCCCCTGTGTGTGCCGCTCTCAGGGTTGCTCAGGAAAGACACTTTCACCTCCATAAGCTGGGGATGAACCTGGCTCCCAGGGTCCTAGGTCACAGGGACTGTCCCTGTGAGCACAGACTGCCAGGAGAGGCTGGTCAGTCCAGGAGCATCTCCTTCCTTTGTGTTTCTTCATCTTGCCCTCAGTCTTCAGAGCTCTAACACTTCCAGGGATCCAGGCCTAGAGAGTTGCACTGTGGGCTCAAGACCCAGTGCTCTCCCTGACTTTCCCTGGGCTGTTTCCTTCCCGCAGGTGGGAAAGGAGGACAGTACACTCAGGCTGCAAGTAAGTGTGGGCACCCCCTGGGGCTCTGACCTTGGCCTGTTTGTTGCTCCCCAGACAGCGACAGTTCCCAGGGTGATGGGTCTCTCTCGAAACCTAGAGGTGAGACTCTGGAGGCTGGAGTGGCAGGATTGGGCAGAGGGGACAGGACTGGGTTTGGGGGTTCTTTGAGAGGGATGCTGGGAGCTTGCTCAGGATGTCACCACTTCTGTCACTCACCTGGGTCTCTTCATTCTTTTCTCTCACAGTGTGAGGCCGCTGCCCCGCTGGGTTCCTCACATCCCAGTGTTGTGACTCAAGAACTGCTGATTCTCCTTTTGCCCTGGGACCTGAGTGTGTCTGTGTCCTGTCACATACTGTGATGGGGGAGACTGGTCCAACCCTGCCCACCAAGCCCTCGCCACTGAGCTGCGTTCTCTTCCCTAATGCTCTGGGCTGTGCCAGCAGGACAGGACTCAGCCGTCTCCATCTGTGTTAGCTTCTTGTTTTCCTGAATAGTGTTTCTCCCTTCCTGAAATCAGCATCTGATTTGCATTTTTCTAATCCCTGTTTTGTGGGGTTGAGGGTTAATAATGGAAATCCCTGAAATCTGAAAAGGAAAGAATAAAAATCGTGAGACCTTCCATGTGTTTTCTGTTTTGATTTGAGTCTGTCCCACATGTGACCGGAGAGGCTGAGAGGGAAAGGGAGGGGACAGAGGTGTGCCCAGTCTGTCTTTGTCTCAGTCATTGTGGGCTTTGATGCACCTCTAACTCCTTTGTTGCTTTGGGGGTGGGGGGCGCAATCCTGGTTCTGCACTCAGGGGTTACTCCTGGCAGGTCCAGGGAACCATATGGTTTCAGATCCAGGTTGGCCACATGCAAGGTAAGCGCCTCCCCCTGTACTGTCGCTCAGGCTCCCTCTAACCCCTGTGTCATCTCCTGCAATCCCAGTGTGTCATTCTATGTTAACAATTTCTACATTCTATATCTCTGAGCTAGTGTGACCCACAATAAACCCCAACACATGAGAACAATATCTTATTGTAATTTTTAACTTGAGTTTACAGACAAGCATCAATTGCCTCAAAGTGCAAGTGTTTCTCTCTGGCAGAGCCTCACCCATGAGTAAACTTTCTCCTGGACCACACTTGTAGCAGCCCTACATGTCTTACCTCACACCACTAATATTCCAAGAATATTTCTGAATAATGTTTCCAAGAGTAGCACATTTAGTTGGATTTAAAGTAGAAAGCAACCAATCTTAAAGGGAAATACATTTTTACAGACATATATATATATATGTGTATATACATATATATATATATGTATGTATTAGAGAAGGGCTTACTTAAAGGCCCGTGGGTGAAATACAAAAATCTTCATGCACTTTCCTCTAAGGAAACTTTTTTGGATCATTTTCAGAAGTTTATTCACAAAAAATAATACAAAATTAATTATTTCAGTTCTACTTTGGGGCAGGGGTTGGGGTTCGTATGGAAACTTCTGAAATATGGTGGTAGGAAGGTGTTATGGTGGTAGGATTGGTTTTCCAATGTTAAATGTAATAAATATATATTTTTTGGCTTTTTGGGTCACACCCAGCGATGCACAGGGGTTACTCCTGGCTCTGCACTCAGGAATTACCCGTGGTTGTGCTCAGGGTACCATATGAGATGCTGGGATTCGAACCCGGGTTGGCCACATGCAAGGCAAATGCCCTACCCACTGTGCTATTGCTCCAGCCCCCTGTAATAAATATTTTTATTTGGACTACTTTATAAATAGTAAATGAAATAAAATTTTTTTTAAATTTTATTGAATCACCATGTGGAGGGTTACATAGTTCTCAGGATTATGTCAGTTATACAATACTCAAACACCCTTCCCTTCACCAGTGCCCATCTTCCATCACCACCACCCCCCAGTATACCTGCCGCCCCCTCCCACCTCCCCAGTCCCCACCCTTGTAAGTGATAAGTTTCACTTCGTTTACGCCTTATCTCGATTACATTCCATGTTTCAACACACAACTCACTACCGTTGTTGGGGTTTCCCCCAAAAAAGAAAAAGACAGTCCTATTGCCAAGGAGGCATTTGATAGCTCTCCACTGCTAAGAATATAGAGATATTAAGTCCCGCTGTTTGTTACATAACTTTTCTTTTTCCCCCTTGCCTCGCACCACCGAGTTCATGCCTGTTTAGTAATCGCCACGCTGCCTGACAAGGGAAAAAAAACCGAAAACCGAAAAGGATGGTTATTTCCCGTCATCAGCAGGTGTGGGGCTCTGGCTTAGTTGATAGACTAGTAGAGTGTCTGCAAGCAGTTTCTGGAACCGAAGGTCTTGCGCTGGTATCGGCTCCAGCTCAAGATTCCACCAGCGTCCCACTGTTCCATGTACATAATTTTTTCCCTTATATCCCATTCCCACGCCACCAGGTCTGTTTGCTTAATGGACATCACACTATAGTTGACTCCACCCCGCGTTTCTTCCTGAGAAAGAAGAAAATTTCTTCTCAGCCGGCGTGGGGATATAGCTTAGTTCAGTCTAGAGAGATGGCTACCATTTTGATTGCCTTCAATATTTCAGCAACAGACTTACTATCCTTGTTAGGATCTCCCACAAAAGTCCGACCCATTAAAAAGGAACCATTACATATTGCTGATGCTAAGATGTTAACCGGCCGCGCGGTTTTGGGTTTCTGTATAAAGTCCAGGGAAAGTACAACCAGAAATAACATCACTACAAACTTTTACCCTTTTATGGTGCTCATAAGATGGAGAAACCTAGAGAGAGGCTCGGCGTCTCCATTTTGCGCTCAGCAAGCCACGGCCCCTGCGCTGTGCTCGGGAGGAAGGAGTTGAGAGAGAGAGGTTAAAAGAATTGGGGGATGCCCGGTTCCCACTGTTTCAGCCCGCCGTGGGGTCTCCGATCGCATGCCGGAATTAGTTCAGTGGGCTGCTTGGAGTCCAAGGGCGCTTCCTTGGGCTCTTCCATCATGCTCTCTCCGCGGCAGGGTCCAAAGGCTGAAATAAAAATTTTTTAAATAAATTTTAAAAAGCTTTCTTTGATGCAGTCAAAATGCCCTTTCCACTGCTCATGCATGGCCTGTGTTTCTGAACTGCATTTTTTAGTTATTTTTATCTTATTAAGTTTATTTCCTCTCCTTCTCTTCATTGTTGTTCTCAATGATGCTGTGATGACCAGAGGCTGCGCACATGCCCGACTGGTGCATGCATGTGTCTAGCTGTGATGCTCAGCACGAGGTTGGTGGGACTTTCCCACGTGCTTGCTGGGATAGGAAAACACTCCCAGTTGAGGCACAAATTATGCTTGTGGTGTCAATGGAGTCACTGTGGTGCCCACCACATGCCCACCAGAGGCCACAGCTCCTGGTCCTGGTATCCAACTTAATATGCCTCAACCCTGACACGATCTGCTAGAGATAAAAGACTCCATCTATGAGACTCTGCCATTCTGTCTTTGATGCCAATCTCAAGTCCAGATTATTTTCTGAATTTACAACCAATCAGGAATAAATCTGAGGTTGCTACAGTTACCTCCTTGGGCTCAATTTTCAAGATTACTTAAGGAAACTTCTATGCCCACCACTTTAGTGACATGATAGAGTAGAGATGAGGATCCTGATAGAGAGATAGAAGTGGTAAACTACAGAAGCAGAGGAGATTCTGTTATCATAGAGTTGGTGTTTATCACCATCAGTGTGTGGATCACTAACTGGCAGCACTCTGAACTTGATGCTAATGGAATGGAGTCTTTATCACACAATCATTTGCTCTATTTCAGCTTTTCTCCATTTTCAAGAGGTGGAGTGGGGGGCAGTGCACAATATACTGTGGCTTTGATTTCAACTGACCAGCTCTATTCGGGAGTCCATCCAGTGTTGCTTCAGATTCTTCTCTTCTTCTGCATCCTTTTACTTTTTTTAATGTATTTTTTGCTTTTCCCTTCATTGACATTAAAATGACAGGGGTGAGAAATGTGTGCTTGTAAATGTGGTAAATGTGTGTACGTATCTTGGGGTACAACTGTCACAAACATACTCCAGTATGCTTCTGGGGCTCACTCTGGCTCTGGTAGCAGCAGTTATGAACTGAAGTCATTGTTGTTGTTGTTATTGTTGTTGTATATATATATATATATTTTAAATTTTATTTTTTATTGAATCACTGAAATACAGTTACAAAGTTTTCATATTTGATCCACCACCAACCCCCCCCATAACCCTCCACTCCCACTCTGCCTGTGTGGCAGACATTTTTCACTTTATTCTTTCCTTACTTTGATTACATTCAATTTTCAACAGGGATCTCTCTATCTTTATTTGGAGGTTTTCCTCCAACAGGCAGACATGTTGGATGGCATCAAAAGATTGTATGCTTTCATTTTTCAGAAAAGGTCCTGCGGTGGCCGCGCGGTTCGGAGCTGTCCCAGTCCCACATCCCAGAGCCGTATTAGTTGCTGCTCATTGTTGCCGGGGCTCCATCTGGAGAAGGTGTACCGGCTGTACCTCCTCCGTCTGGATCCCCGGTGTTGCTGGCCCGGTCTCGGGTCCGAGCATTCTCCAGCAGCGTGGCTTACCGGAACACCCGGCTTCTTCTCTCTGTTGTTGTATATTTTTAATTTAAAAAATGATTAAGATTTGTGGTTTACAATATTATTAACAAAGATTTGTCGTGTACATGTTACTTAATCACACTTGAAGCCAATGCTCACAGTTATAAATGAGATGGAGCCTCTATGTGAGTATGTTTAGGGAAATTATTAAGACACAGCACCTGACGCGGCTCATGCCATGTCCGTGGGGGTTCCTCTCTCAGAGAAGGAGAGGCTCTGCCTCCCACCCATGTAGACTCACCTCATGGGGGAGGGTTCAGGACCTGAGGATGGGGTGGAGGGTGAGGAATTGGGAGAAAAGACAAGGTTCTGTTTTCTGAGTTTTATTGGAGCATTTCCCCTCATCTGTGTCTAAAAGCAACCCATGCCTGTCTCACATCAGGCACTAGGGCTGTGGGGAGGTGACTTTCTCTCTTCAAAGCCCAATCAGGCAGCTCTGGACCCTGATGGAGGCGTCACTCACACACACATGCTCTCAGCAGCCTCCTCCGTGCCCGCCTGACTCAGATGGTGACACTCGGGCCTCCGCGCTGAGTCTGGACAGAAACAGACTTTAGGGCCTCACCTGAGGGAGTTTATTTTGCATGTAGAAAAATACAAATGATTTGTGGTCATGGTGGAGTGTGGTGGCTTTCAATACTGCCCACATCCTTTGCCCCTGAGAGTGGAGACAATCCCCTCTCCCGAGGTGGCTGGACTTCCAGGTTCACTCCCTATGGACAGAACAAAGCCCAGGGGATGTGCAGCTCCCGGAAGAAGGCTGACGAGCCCTGTGGACCCTGCCTGGACTCACAGAGATCAGTCACCACGTAGTGTGGACACAGCTGAGGACGCCCACATGGCAGGGAACTGAGGCAGCACATGGATGAGCTGTGAAGCTCTGAAGCAGACCCTTCCTGCCAGAGACCCAGAGTCAGAGCCACAAGCCCGACACACAGGGGCCTCCCACACAGTGACGGTGAGTCCGTGTTAGTCCATTTCCCAGGGCGGGAAGCTTGGGAATAATTTGTCTCAGAAGGTAAATAGAGGATCAATCTGGTGGGTTTCTTCTTTCAAACAACAGGGACAGAAGAAATTGATGTGATATATTTAAATTGTGATATAAAAATTCTTCCAACAGGGGCTGGAGATATAGCACAGCGGGTAGGGCGTTTGCCTTGCACGCGGCCGACCCGGGTTCAAATCCCAGCATCCCATATGGTCCCCTGAGCACGGCCAGGGGTAATTCCTGAGTGCAGAGCCAGGAGTAACCCCTGTGCATCGCCAGGTGTGACCCAAAAAGCAAAAAAAAAAAAAAGAAAAATTCTTCCAACAATACCCCAGAATGACCAGCCAGATGCCCAGAACTGTGACCTGGGATGAACCTAGACCCCCTTGTAAAGTCCTACTGTGCACCCCAGAATCAGGAACCTGGACTGGGCCTCCAGGGCACACAGGCCTTGTCCTCCCTCCCCTGGGTGTTCTGGGTCTGGAAGGAGCAAGATCCGTTACCCACCAGCCCCTGTTCATCTCCTGTTTGCTTCTCTCACTATGTATGTGTGTGTGTGAAAGAGAGGGAGAGAGACAGAGACAGAGACAGAAACAGAGAGAGACCGAGAGAACATCTCTGAAATGACAGCAAAAGGCCTACAACTTAGTATTCCTGAGCAATCATAGAGTCCAACTCTCTATGACAACCTCCCAGGTGAAAATACAGACTCTCCATTCCCCAGACACCCACTGTCCCTCCCCTCCAGTCTACTCCCTTGCCCAGTGTCCATGCACTGACCCTGCCCCTTACCTCTCTGCTACCCACCCACACTACTCTGGAGTCCACCCCATGATGTCCCTATTTACTGCCTTTCCTCACTTCTCCAGGAACCCCCATCACCCATATCATTAGCCAGGACCCTGGACACTTCCTGCCTAGAAGCAGAAGTACAAAAGAAGTATGGGGACCCTGGGACCTATATTTCATCTGTAAGCACCAGAAATTCAGAGGAGTCAACCTGGAACATGGGAACGAGCTATTATGACCTGCTCTTCCCGACGCATGTGTGTGGGCTTCTCAGATGGGGTCAAAACATCATCAGACCCCTCACCTGACAGGGAACACCCCCTGTAGGCACAAAACTCTGTGCACAAACATCATCTGCACTTCAATGTTCATTGGAGCACTGTTCACAATATTCAGAATCTGAAAACAACCTGAGCGCCCAAGAACAGATGACTGGTTAAAGAAACCATGGTGCATCTACGCAGTGGAATACTATGCAGCTGTTAAAAAGAATGAAATCATGAAATTTGTTTATTAATGGATTGATAGAGAGTATTACGTTGAGTGAAATGAGTCAAAAGGTGAGTGTCAGGCATAAAATGACTGCAATTTATTTGTTTCTTGCACGAAGGAGACGGTGGTCCAATCCCATTTGGAATTTTAGGACAACAGCGACATTGGTCAGGCAAACCTTCAATTGAATATGATGTGATCAATTTCATTGTGGAAATGTCCACCGGGAGACTCCCATGTCCAGCGTTTAGATTCGGACTTCTGGAGCTGTGAGTTACCATGGATGGTCTTGGTCGGCATGATAAACTCAGACAGCCTCTCACCCTGATCATTCCATTGTAGACTATGGGTCCCAATGTGGAGTTCTTCGGGTGACTTTCTCGGTCCTATCTTGGCATTAAAATCACCAGCAATGATCTTGTAGAAGGTGTGGTCTTCTTTATAGAACTTCTCCAGTTCCATATAGAACTTCCCAATTTCTTCTTCATCGTAGTTGGATGTTGGTGTGTAGACGATGAAGATAGAAATGGCAGGCAGTGATCCACATCTATTCAAGTGCAATCGTCCAATTCAGGTTGTTAGGCATTCGAATGAATCAATGCTCATGGCCAAGTTTGGTTGACAAGGACACTGACGCCACCGATGCCTTTGTTGTCGCATGTTCCAAGGAAAAATTCTTCTCCAGTGTCGAAAATGGAGTGATGTGATCGATGTCTTCTCGTTTCGGTCAGATTAATGATGTCGTACTTGATCTTCTGCGCTTGCACCGTCAGGTGCTCGGTGGATGCTTCCGATGCCAGCGTACATGCCTTGAAAGTACAGTCATTTTAGTCTCTCTTCATTTTGGCAGTCTAGGTCGTCCCTGAGATTTTTTTCAGCCTCTCCTTGCTCATCTTTCTTAACGCTTCTGTATTGGGGGCTCTTTCGGTGTCATGTGAATGAGGCTCAATGTTGTCACTGTTTTTGGCATATCGAGTGCCACGGGCAGCTTATCAGGCTCTGCCATGTGGGTGGGGAACTCTTGGTAGCTTGCCCGGCTCTCCGAGAGGGATAGAGGCTTTTAGGGCGGCCTCTAATTGCCCTTATAGGTGATTCACACCATATTTGAACCCCATCAAATATGGTGTGGGAATTATGGAAAATGGGTATCAGGTGTCTTATGGTGTGTCTGGAGAGCAGCCTGAAGTGTGGTGGTGGGTGGGTAATGGATGTGGTGGGGGTCGGCCAGTGAGATATTTATCTGGCTCGGGTAGGGCGGGGCTTCTGGGGTTGAGACCCTCCCTAAGGTGCCGGAGATTGGAGGGGCTCTTCCTGTTCCTGGAGCAAGTGGATATCATTGGTCTACACTAGCACGCGACAGAGACAAATGGAGATGTTACTGGCACCCACTCGAGCAAATCGAAGATCAAGGAAAGACAAGTGATACAAGGTACATCTCACATTATAACAGAAAATAATTGTGCCAAAGAAGCAGCAGTGATGCATTTTTACTAAACTCCATATTTTGATACTATTCATTTTCTTCAGATCCTTTTAAGGTTTTAGGATGGCATAGAGAATCCATATTAGTCCCAGTCACAACTCTCTGTGGCAGTTTCTCATGTTCTTTATTTTGATGACATTGACAGTTTGACTGTACTGTAGGCTGTGGTACCCCACCCTCAAATGACCAAACAGCAAAATTGGGAAATATACTATAAAGACTCCACAGGTAACATCGTCTTGAGATGTGATCTGTGTATCCTCAGTAACAGTGACTGCGCACTTATCTCAGTGGCTACTTTGTAGCACTTTCCTCTAGCCTATTCCATGTCCTCTCCTGCTGCCCCTTGTGGGTCTCTAAGCCCAGCAGAGTCCAGCCCTGCTCTCCCAGGCCATTTCCCAGTCAGTTCACTCTCCCACCTCCTGAGGGCTGGGTCCCACTTCCTTCTCCCTGTGCCACCCAGTGAAGTCCTTCCTCACTCCCCACACTCAGGCGATGAGTTTATTTCACTTTCTTTTCTTTTCTTTTCTTTTTTCTTTTCTTTTCTTTTCTTTTCCTTTCCTTTCCTTTCCTTTCCTTTCTTCTCTTCTCTTTTCTTTTCTTTTCCTTTCTTTTCTTTTCTTTTCATTTTGGTCGGGGGTCACTCAGCTGTGCTCAGGACTCCTCTTGCCTTTGTTCTCAGGCATGTCTCCTGGTGAGCTCATATGCGAGCTCACTATACACCAACAGTTACTTATGTCACTTCTCTCTATTCCCTCCCCACTTCCCCTATGATCCTTGTCCTTCCCCAAACTGTATCCTTAGAAAGAATCATTATGTACAGTCCACCTGTCAACTGCTTTGCAGTGTTTGTAAAACATCCACTGGGGCTGGGTATTTGTTTCTGTGCCACACCAGGCTCTATTCAAAGCTCACTTCTGGTTCTACTCCCAAGGATCGCTCTGGCTTCTAATCCAGGGACAATATGTGGTGCCAGGGATGGCATCAGGCTCTGCTATGTGCAAGGCAAACCTGCTGTAATATCTCTCCACCGCCTGAAACATCCATTATTAGTGAATGTTGGGTAAAATTACAGGAGATGATCAGTAGGTTGTGGGTCAGTCTGTGTGTAGCTTTCTAAGAAACTGGCAGGTGTCTTCCTTGGGATCTGAGCCAGTTATATCCTGCCAGCAGTGAAGGGGGTGACCATTGCTCCACAGCCTGGTCAGCACTTGGCATCACCATGGCCTGGAACCCACCCTGAGGTCCCAGTTTCCAGGTGTGAATTTTCAGTCAGCCAGGCTCTAAAATTCTCACCTAAATAAGATATTTAGAGAAAGAGAGAGACTGTATTCATTTAACGTTATTTCAGTTGTTACAATTGTCCCTTACTATTACTTCTTGTTATTATCTTTTACCACATTTAATTTATAATTTAAATTATCATAGGCAAAAACATGCTGAATAAAATTTAGCATATATGGGTCTCAATGAGATTTAAAAATGTAAGGAGGCGCCCACCAGGCATGACTCTGAACTTATTCGTGGCTCTGTGGTCAGGGCTCACTCCTGCCAGGCTCAGGGCGCCATATGGAAGGCCGGGATCAAACCTGGGTGGACACATACAAGATAAGCGCCTACCAGAGGCCCAATCCTATGGATTGTAGGAGGAATCTTCTGTGGATCCTAGAATGTGTCTCCAAGGACAAAGGGGTACTAGTTTTGGGTCTAGGCCATTTTACTAGGTGTGGAATGGTTTATCTCATTCATGTCCCATAACAGGAGTGATTCATAGGCGCTTGGCTAGAACGAGCCATTTCTGTGTCATCTCTGGATCTAAGTAAAAAATAGAGACTGACCCCAGACAAGAAAATAGCCCCAGGGGCTGGAGCGATAGCACAGCGGGTAGGGTGTTTGCCTTGCACACGGCCGACCCGGGTTCTAATCCCAGCATCCCATATGGTCCCCTGAGCACCGCCAGGGGTAATTCCTGAGTGAAGAGCCAGGAGTAACCCCTGTGCATCGCTGGGTGTGACCCAAAAACCAAAAAAAAAAAAAAAACCAGCCCCAAATGTCAGGCTGACAGTCTCTTGAGCGTAAGGCCTTCAACTTAGTACATGGACACAAGTAGCGTGCTATAGATGGTTGGGTGGATAACAGGACTATGACAGGGAAGGGAGAGGCAGCGAAAGGCCTGTCAGATCAAGGAGCTTCTGCAGCTCCTCTCTGTGTCTCAGACATTGCATTAAATCTCCTCTCTGGTTTGGCAGTTAGTCCTATGTAAGTCTTACTGCCGGAATCAAAACTCAGTACAAAAGCAAATGATTGGATTGCGGCCAGAAAGATGGTGCAAGGGACTGGAACACATGTTTGCTTTGCATTTGGGAGTCACGGGTTGGATCCTGGCACCCCAAGTGCCGCCAAGAGCAACCCCGGATAGCCCTTGAGTGCAGGTGTGGCCCCAAAACAAACAAAACAACATTAACTCGTAGGTTGGATGTATAGTAACAAAAGATACTTTTGTTTTTGTTTGGGGGCCACACCTGGTGGTGCTCAGGGGGTTGGGATCACTTCTGGTGGTGCTTGGGGGGAACCATAGGGGGCGCTACGGATTGAACCCAGGTCAGCTGCATGCCAGGCAAGTGCCCTCCCCGCTGTACTATCACTCCGGCCCCAGCAAGTGACAAATCAGCAAGTCCCTATTTGCCTTTTGCTCTGTGACAAGGGCAGAGGTCGATCGTGGAGCCGCACTCTGCTGTCTGGCCAGTTGTCACCAGCACCCTGACAGGCGAGCCCTTCACTCTCTCTCTCTCTCTCTCTCTCTCTCTCTCTCTCTCTCTCTCTCTCTCACACACACACACACACACACACACACACACACACACACACCATTTGGGTCACACACAGCAATGCACAGAGGTTACTCTTGGCTCTGCACTCACGAATTACTCTTGGCGCTGCTCGGGGAACCATATGGGATGCTGAGAATTGAACCCCAGGTCCTCCTAGTGCAAGGCAAACGCCCTACCCGCTGTGCTATCGCGCCAGCCCCCAAGCCCTCTCTTGGGCCCAGCCAAAGCCTGCAGCTCTTCACCTCATTCGTTCCCCGTGGGTTTCCCCCCTTCCCGTCCCTCTGTTGATGCCGTGCGATGCTCCCTGGCTGATGCACATCAGGGTGTGGCTGTGGCACTCTTTGGGGGCTGCCGTGGAGGACGTGGGGGTTGCAATCCTGTCCGTGTGTCCCAGATTCCACTTCAGTTTTTGCACTGGGGACCCCTGAACAGCTGCGACTGTGGCCAGGGCTGGTCACGAGGTGGCGCATGTGCAAAGCAGGTGCGTGGAGCCTCTGGCCCGCAGATGAAACTTTCACAACCCCCCCAAACAGGGTCATCACAGGGGAGTGTCCAAGGTCCTTTGTACAGCTACTGTGGCCCTGTTATTTGTCTCTGTGTCTGTGGCTCATAAGGCTTCTGGGGGGGGCCTGAGGCTGCAGGAACTCAAACTGTTTCTTGGGACCCTGGGGTTTGAAGACAGATACAGGGTATCATGTGGCCCAGCTCCTCGCTGGAAGGCATTGGAAGGTGGCAGAGCTCATGGGGACCTGGGCTTGCTGGGGTCTTGCAGCAATGAATGGCAGGCCGTGCAAGTACCCCGGGGTCTGACCCACATTTTCCCCCTCACCTGCTCTCCCTGAACCAGATGCCTGGCATTTGGTTCAGGGCGAGCCATTGTCTCCCTCAACCCGGCTGGTGCACTTCAAGGAAAGCTGCCCAGACTCCTCCTGCCTTTGCTGACGTGACCCCCAGTACACCCCCAGGAGCCCCAGAGGCCAGAAGCTGGCGCCATCTGTGCCTCTCTCTGCCCCCCACCCTTGGTCATCAGCCCCTGTGTCCACCCCCTTGTCACTCCCTTGTCACTGTGGCCAAGAAAACAGGAAGTGTCTGAGTTAGTCGCTGTCCCCTGGGTGAGTTCTGGAGTCGGGGAAGGACATGGAGGAGAGGGTGTTGGCTGCCTTCCACTGGGGGGACCCCAGAGAGCTGGTGGACCAGGAAACGCCCCCTCCCCCACATACTTGAGATTACAGGAGTTCCTGGAAGAGCCACAAGCCCAGATTTGCAGCCCTGGAGGCGGCCCAATCCCTGCTGGCTGTCGGGTTGGGCTTGTGCAGCAGCTCTGGAGCCCGTTTCCATCTTAGAATCTCCTGGAGGGGGCAGAGAGCTGATGCCAAGGGCTGGAGCACAGGCCCCTCATGTGGGAGATCCCTGGCCCGCTGTGGTCTCTCAACTGGCTGGGTGTGGCCCCCAAATGACAGCAAGAGAAACTTTTCTTTGGGGGGAGGGGAGGGTGTGGCACACCTGGCTCTGTGCTCAGGGATCACTCTTGGCAGTGTGCTCCCCGAGGTTCACGCTCCCTTAGTGGTGGTGCTCACACTTGCACTTGTCAGGGGTTTCTCTCCTACTGAAGGTGGCCTGTGTGGTGCTCCCACGTCTTCTTTTTTGTTTTTTAGGGGATTTTTTGTTTTTTTTTTTTCCTTTTTGGGTCACACTCGGCGATGCACAGGGGATACTCTTCTGCACTCAAGAATTACTCCTGGCGGCATTCGGGGGACCATGTGGGATGCTGGGAATCGAACCCAGGTCAGCCCCGTGCAAGGCAAACGCTCTACCCCTGCTCTAGCTCCAGCCCCTCCCACATCTTCTTTCGCCCATGTTCACTGGGGTCAGGCGTCTCTTTGTGGCCCTCGGTGCCCCTGGCAGTGTGGGATCTGGCCCCCAGCCCCTCCAGCGCTGTATTCTGTGCGTGTGGGGCCCTCTGGGCTCGTGGCGCATGCTTACACGCTGGCCTCTGCGTGCAGCACGATCTGGGCCTCCCCAGCCTTGAGGATTTGCCGTCTGACACTGAAGCTCCTGTTCGGGGGCTCCTGCAAGGATCCTGCCCGTCCCCGGGTGGGGCCGCCGAGTCTTCTTTCAGGTCGTATCTCGGTGGTCCTCAGCAGCTAGTAGGGGAGGGGCACAAAGGCAAGGAGGCTGCCCATCCCTCAGTGCTCAGCCCCTGCTGGCCACCTGCCGAGAGGCGGAGTGGGAGCTCACTGGCAGCCTGGGCTTGGGGAGGCCAGCCCAGAGGCCAGGGCAGTGCGCAGCATTCCCCACCCCGCCAGGGGCGCCCCTGAGCACCACCCCTCCCAGTGGAGATGGAGCAGGTGGTTCACGGTGGTGGCCTGGGCAGCCCTGCCTGCAGAGTGACAGCTGGACAGGACGGGCAGAGGGAGTCAAGAAGCGGGAGAAAAGCGTGAGGAATGCTCAGAGCGCCTGCCGTGGAAACATGAGTCCAGAATTGCAGAGAACCGTTAAGGCTCCCCCCAACCGCACCGTCCCACAGCTCCTGGCTACCCGCTGCCCCCCCTCCCGCTGCCCCCGCAGCCCCTGCTTTCCTGCCCCGCCTCAGCCCACCATGTGTGAACAGCACGGCAGGAATGCGCCCCCTGGCGACCATGCGGCAGCACCGCAGCGACCCCCCACGAGGTGCGCAGGCAAGACTGGGCCAGGGCGCAGAGCACTGGGGCAGGGACTGCAGGGTGTGAAGGTCGCAGCCCCGCATCACAGCAGCAGTGCGGGAAGGCGGTCGGGGAGGGAATCTTAAACATAGTGTATGGGGGCCGGCCTTGTCCGCAGCCGACATCCCCTAGGGTCCCCTGAGCCCATCAGGAGTGATCCCTGAGCACAGAGTCTGGAGTAAGCCCTGAACAGCGCCAAGTGTGGCCCCCAAACGGAAACCAAGCAAACAAAATATCTGAGTTTGATTCCCAGTGACCCAAACCAAAGCGACCCTCTGTCCCCTCGCCCCCCACCCCCATCACCAGACACAGAAATACAGCAACACACTTGACCCATCAATTCTTCTAGGAATTTAGTCTACTGTGTGTGTGTGTGTGTAGTATGTGTGTGTGTGTCTGTCTCTGTCTGTGTGTGTTTGAATGCACGCCTATAGCTTTGTTCTGTAATAGCAGAAATTTGAAAACTGCCAAATGCCCATCACCAAGGTTCCACCACTACCTAAAGTAGGTCGTTGCAACTTGATATGATTTAACAAATAACATAGTTTATTTGGGATTCTAGAAATGATTTAAAAAAAGTAATGAATGTTGACAGCAAAAGATTTTTTAAATATTTTGTTGGTGATTCAAGCAGGTCACAGTGCTATAGCCTGTTGGCATTTGAGTAGAGAGAGTGGGAGTGCAGAGTACCCCCGGGGGGGTCTGTGCAGAGTTCCCCCTTGCCTTGCAGATTGGGGAGGAGGCTCATGTGCCCCTGGAAGGACCCGCATGCCAGTTGTTTCCAGAACAGAGATCCAGGCGTGAGGAGCGTGGTCGGGATGGGGTTCTCACTGTGCTCTCATTTACGTTGTAACTTGAGAGTCTGCGGCTTTCCCATCCTGCCATGACAGGGCTGTGCTGCATTAGGCCGGGCCCTTACTACTCTTGTCTCTTTGGGAGAGCGGCCTAAGCGCCACAGGCCCTGTAAGGCCGCGGGACGGAAGGCCGATGCCCCCCACTCTCTGTCACCCAGCTGAGCCTCCCTGGCTCACCCCTCACAGACGTGAGCTACCATCCAGACCTGCTGGCGTTTGGGGGTCACTGGTGAGCCGGCCGCCAGACTCCCTGGGTGAGATGGGCACGAGAGAGGAGAATGGGGCGATGCTTGTATCTAAGTGAGGCCGTAGAGAGAGCTCAGGTGGCCGAGCACCTGCCTCGCACGTGGGGGTTGGGGGGAGGGGAGGGGGCTGGTTGGATCTGCTCAGTCTCTGAGTACTGTTGGGCGCAGTCTCACACCAGTAAGTGCAGAGCATGTGGAGGGTGCGGGTGTGCTGCAGCTGGTGCTGGTGACACGGAGCCTCACTGGAGCCCCCTGGCCTCACAGACCCCACTGGGAGCTCTAGGTAGGATCTTGTGTGTGTGTGTGTGTGAGGGACCATATGGAGGCAAGGGATCAAATCTAGGTCAGCCGCGTCCAAGGCAATGCTGGGGCCCCTCAGGCTGCAGCTAACCCAGGTCTGCCTGACCAGGACTGAGCACCCAGATTTAAGGCAGCTCCTCAAAATCAGTAACTGTGGGGCCGCCTGCTGTTTCCTCCCGTCCCTCCTACCCTCCCTTCATTTTGGGGCCACACCCAGCAGTGCTCAGGGATGTTTCCTGGCTCTGTGCTCAGGAGTGACCCCTGGTGGTCCTGTTTGTGTTTCTGGCGGCTGGAACCAGAGTGATGGACACTGTCCCTGCAAGCGAGGCCAGCGCCTTAGCCCCTGTCCCGTCTGTCTGCCCAGCTGCTATTTTCTGTCTTGGCCTGTGCCCTGACGGCCGCCTGCTGCCTGGGAGCAGTGACAGCTGCCGAGATGACCCCCAGGACACTGGACTCGGAACTGCACGGGTTTCTCATGTGTTGAAAATTTTGATTTTTTTGAATTTTCTTTCGGACTTCACTGGTTTGAGACCACACCCTGCTGCGGTGGGGATCGCTGCCACCGGCGAGGGGGCGCTGACAGATGAGCCCAGGCAGGGGCTCCGGGTGCCTGCCTGGCCTTGCGCTCCAGCACTAGTGATGCTTTTCTCTGACACCCACCCGTGCCTGATGGCACATCTTAGCGCCTTTTGCTCTGCTTACAGGAACAAATTATACATCTTAGAAAATTCTGTTTAACGTTGTATGTGCAGTGCTGGGGCTTGATCCCAGATCTTCACTCGTGCAAGGCAATTACTCTATCACTGTGTTGCCACCTCAGGCCAAAAACTGTAATTATTTAGAAATCAAAATGGAAGCTTAATATTTTCTCTTACTCGTGGCAGTGAATTTCACTTCTTAGGTATGCTCTTATTCTCTTTTGTTGTTGTTTTGTCCACAACCGGCAGTGCTCAGGGGGTACTCCTGATATCATTTCTGCAGGTGCTTGAGGAACCCTATGGGATGCTGGGGATTGAGCCCCAGTCAGCCACGTGCAAGGCAAACACCCTACCAGATGTACTATCACTCTGTCCCCTAAAGTTTTTTTGTTTTGTTTTGTTTGTTTGTTTGTTTGTTTGTTTTTCTTTTTGGGTCACACCTTCACACTCGGCAATGCACAGGGCTTACCTCCTGGCTCTGCACTCAGGAATTATTCCTGGTGGTGTTCGGGGAACCATATAGGATGCTGGGGATTGAACCTGGGTCACCTGCGTGCAAGGCAAACCCACTGTCCTATCGCTCTAGCCCCTGGCCCCAAAGTTTTAAGCACAGCTGGGGATGGCCCCTCATTTTTTAATGGAAAAATAACTTTTTTCATGGAAACTCTTAAGTAAGAAGAGTCACATGTGAACCTATTTCATGCATCAAAAGAGAGTGTGGGGTCTGGTGCAATAGAACAGCGTGAGGGCATTTGCCTTGCATGCAGCCAACCCGGATTCAATTCCCAGCAGCCCATATGGTCCCCCAAGCACCGCCAGGAGTAATTCCTGAGTGCAGAGCGAGAAATAACCTCTGTGCATCGCTGGGTCACTGTCACTGTCTCTGTCATCCCGTTGCTCATCGATTTGCTCGAGCGGGCACCAGGAACATCTCCAGTGTTAGACTTGTTGTTACTGTTTTTGGCATATCGAATATGCCACAGGGAGCTTGCCAGTCTCTGCCGTGTGGGTGAGATACTCTTGGAGCATGCCGGGCTCTCCAAGAGGGGTAGAGGAATCGAACCTGGGTGGGACAGCGTGCAAGGCAAACACCCTACCTGCTATGCTATCGCTCCAGCCTACCACCGGGTGTGACCCAAAAGAAAGAAAAAAACAGTGTGGACACTTGGATGCCAGGCCTGCTTTTCCCCTCTGCCAGATACCGTGTTCCCAGAATGAACAGCCCTGGACCTATCCTGAGGGGTGCCTTGGCCACACGGTCATTCCTGCATCGTGTCTGCACTAATTTCACCTTAGTTCGAGTGTAGCTGGGTTGTTGGGTTGTTTGGGTAGGGAAGAGGCGACAGTGGCCCACTAGCCTGTGACAATAGCCAAGTTGGTTGGATTTGGTCTACTACTATGACATATTGAGTTAGTTGGCTTTTGGGGGGGCTTTTTTATTTTAAAGAGGAAATATATTTCTGATTATCCTTAAAAGGAGGAAAAGAAACAAAAATTTAGGGGCCCGGGGGATAGTGTAAGAGACAAGCCAGTGCCTGCACAGCGTGGCCTGATTCCATCCCTGGCACCACAGGAGCCCTCTAGGCATCACCCAGGGACAGCCTGGGAGCTCTGAGCACCACAGGCACCTGCACCCCGGCTCAGAGATGGGGCATGTGTGGGCACCTGGGCACAGCCGCACCTGCTGGGGGAGGAGGTGAGGCAAGTTTGGGCCACACCTGACAGTGCGCAAGACTCCTCTGGACTCTCTCAGGAACACTCGTGGCAGTGCTCACTGACTTCTCCATCTCGCCAGCCCACAGTGCGTGATCATGCAACATCTCTGATACTCTGTTGCCTCGGAAATGCTCTTGGGGTCTGAAGAGTGCTCAGCAGGCTGGAGTGTGTGTGTCAGCAGGAGGCTGGGTGGATCCTCAGCACCTGGTTGACACAGTACCATGCCAGGACAGCCCCTAAATACCACTGGGTGTGACCCTTGGGCTGTTGGCAACCCAGGGCCCTCCCCTGCTCCCTCCTGTATCACTCTAGAGCTAACAGTACTTACTAGGTACTTGCTAAATGGGTGGCTATCCGGAACAGTCTCTGACTGTAATCCTTTCTATTTGGTTGCAATGGTTAAGTTTCCCTCCCTTTCACAAACCCCCTGTAACAGGTCAAGACATACATTCACAGAAGTCAGAAGTCAAAGCATTTCACTGGCAGTTACATATACATTTGATGCTCCATGTTTTTGAGGCCCGGGATTGATTCCTGGTACCCCAAAACAAAAAACCCACAAACAATGAAAGAAAGTCCCCCCCGCTTTTCTTTTCACTCATGCTCTGCCACTGAATGGTAACTGGGGGGGAATGGAAATCTTTTTAATCTTGTCGTTGGAAGATGACTTCAGGTCGGTGCATGTCTCGAGAGTCCGGCGATGCTGTTATTATCACAGACCGCCGAATCCACTCACCCGCAGCAAGCATCTGGGTGCTGACAAAGCAAGTTTCCAAGGCTTTGGCGTGCCAGCTTCCCACCTAATCCAAGCGAAGGAACAGTGTCCTGGTCAGTTTCCTCTTTGTTTTCTTCTTTTCTGTTTGAAATCACTTTTGAACCATGTAAGAAATTAAATCTTGAGGGTTTTTTTTTTTTTTTGAGAGCCATAGTCTGCAGTGCTCAGGGCTTACTCCTGGCTCTGCACTCAGGGGTCACTCCTGGCAGAGGCTCTGGGGATCAAATGGATGCCTGGGATTGAACCCAGTTTGAATGCGTGCGAGGCAAGCGCCCTATCCAGCTCAATTTTTAATTATTTTAAGATCTCACTTGAAACCAGTGGCATTTGTTTAGTTGTGCCTATGGTAAGAAGAAGAGGAAAATTATATAGTCTGATTTGGTTAACAGTTTTTACATATGTTTAAAAAATAGTCTTTGTTGGCATTGACGCACATTGAGAATAAAATTTCATTTCAAGAAGTGGTTGCCAACATAACCAATTTGGGCACGATTTGACCCAGTCATGCCCTAACTGTGTTGGGACTCAGTTTCAAGGCCTGCCGATCCCCTTCTGAACAGCAGAGAGGGGGGCTGTGCATTAGGGCCTGAGACCTCCAGCCAGGCTCTCCTGACCCCGCCTTTCTCCGGCAGGCAGAGAAGCTGGTTGTCCAAATCTGCTCCCAGCCACCCTGCTCTCCAGCCCAGAACCAGCACCAGGCACTGTCAGCCCGACCTCTCTGGGGCTGGGGAAGCCACTGGCTGCCATGATCCTCCTGTAGAATTCGACAGCAGCCCGGGGGTAGCGCGGCGTATTTCTGTTGTTCAAGTCAACGTAGAAGAATCCGTATCTCTCGGAGAGTCCTTCCCCCCCACTCCCAGGTGTCCAGCAGAGGCCACGCGGTGTACCCTTCCACAGAGACGCCGTCTTTCCTGGCTGCAGAGACATGGCTTTCAGTTTTATGTATTTCACTTCCAAAATATTGTGAAGCAAAAGGGACCTGGGATGTGGATGGTGACTCATGCTAGAACATTGTAGCTTCTTGATCTGGGTTCAGTCCCCAGAATTAGGGTAAGTGTGTGTGTGTGTGTGTGTGTGTGTGTGTGTCTGTGTCTGTGTGTCCACACTCACACACATAAGTAGCCCCCATTATTGCTGAGTTGGTCCAAATACAAAAAGATCACCTCATATGGTTTTATTTGAAATTGAATGTTTTACTTTGTTTATTTAGGTGGGGGGCAGGTAAGCACATCCAGCCATACTCAGGGCTTACTTCTAGCAGCATTCAAGGGCCCCTATGGGGTACCAGGGATCAATCCCAGGCTGGCCACAAGCAAGGCAAGCACCTACCCACAGCGATAGTGCTGTACTATCTCTCCAACCCTTCATCTGAACTTTGAAAACAAGTTTCAGCCAACGATGTGTTGCTAAGATTTGTCAAAAAAACTTGGTCAATATGTGAATATCATACAGACAACATGTGAAGACTTGATTTGTATCTCACCTTTTAGCATTTCATTTATGTGGCCTTTGAGGTACTGGATCCTCCGCTCATCACATATTGAGTCCCATGGAATTTCTGAGGAGCTCCATTCTCTGTTACATATATGGGAGGGTCTCAGTACTGAGTCTGCTGGGGTCACACAGTGCATGCATTACTTTTTTTTTCTTACTAGTTTTTGGCCACATCTAGTGATGCTCAGGGCTTACTCCTGGCTCTGCACTCGGGAATTACTCCTGGAGGTGCTCTGGGGACCCTATGGGATGCTGGGATCAAACTCAGGATGGTGCGAAGCAAGCGCCCTCCCTGCTGTAGTATCACTCTGACCCGACATGCATTACTTTCTCACCTGCAGTCAGGTTTCTGAGGAAGGCACCTGTAAGAACTGTGTCCTAGTTTCATAGGTGACCCTTCACATTATTCAGAGATGAATATAGGCAATGGGTAAGTTCAAGCAAAAGATGGCAATAAATCAGCACCATTTCCATTTTCTCTAGTCTTGGGACCACACCCAGAAATGCTCAGGGATGTACACTCAGAGTTCACTCCTGGTGGTCCTTGGGGGACCACATGAAATGCCAGGCATAGAACCCAAGTCGACCACATGCAAGGCAAATGCCCTATCTGCTGTGCTATCTTTCCAGGTCCATAAATCAGCACCATTTTAGAGAAATACTTCAGGCCTTGTTCCTTCCCACATTACATTTTAAATGAAAATGAAGCAGAGCAAATAGGAAATCATAATTTTTGCTAAGGAAAAATTACATCTGTATTAGTCAAACTGGACTTTAGATAAGACCTGTGTCAGCCTCTGAGGTCAAAGTAACTGGAAATATAGGCACCGGGCCGGGGTAATAGGACAGTGTGTAAGGCGCAGCCAGCCCAGGTTGGATCACCAGCACCGCATGTCATTCCCCAAGCACTGCCAGGAGTGATCCCTGAGCACCACTGGGGGAGACCCCAAAAACCTAACTAAATACTAAATGCCAAGACACCTGTCTTCGGAAACTCTCGAGCTCATTTGCCAACTTGATTTGGCACGAGCCTCAGGCAATCACAAGCTAATGTTCGAGTTCACAAAGTTGAGCAGAGAAGCGATAAAGGAAGACCTCAAACAGAGGAGAGCAGCAGTGTTGGCCGATGCGGCAGAAGCCGGGAAAAGTATTAGCAATGCTCGCCTGTCCTTCACCAACTAAAAGACCAAGATGACTGCCCTCCGACATCCTGATGGGTCTATCGCATCTTCCAGAAGGGCAATGGAGAGGATTATTCATGACTTCTACTCAGATCTCTTCAACAGCCACCTCCACCTGCCCAGATACCAAATTCTGCAGGATGGATATGTCATTCCCAAGGTCCTCCCTTCTAAAATCCACATGCCATTTTATAGGTAAATATTCATATAGCACCCGGTCCAGACAAGGTCAGACCTGAACACCTGAAGAATCTGCGGCCAGTACTCATCAGTACACTGGCTTGGCTCTTCACACACTACCTTTCCGAATACAAGCTTTCATCCCAATGGAAAACCAGCAGGACTGTTCTGTTGTACAAGAAGGGAGACATCCACGACATCAGCAACTATCGCCCAATCTGCCTGTTGTCCATCATCTACAAGTTGTTCACTCGAGTCATCCTGAATAGGCAGAACACTAGACGAAGGACAACCATGCAAGCAGGTTAGGTTCTGAAAAGGATTCAGCACTATTGATCATATCCACACGATGACCAAGGTCATTGAAGTTTCTCAAGAGTTCAAGATGCCACTCTGTCTAACGTTCATCAATTTAAAGAAGGCCTTTGATTTTGTTGAGACTGAAGCGGTCATTGAAGCCCTAGCCAAACAGGGCGTTCAAACTCAGTAGATCAAGATCCTCCTCGAGCTGTATTACTAGGATCTCACCATTCTACAAGGAGGTGATCATTGACTTATAAAGAAAGGGGTTCAGCAGGGTGATACCATTTCACCGAAACTCTTCAGTGCCACCCTCAAGAACATCATGTGACAATTGTCATTATCATCATCATTGTCATCCCATTGATCATCGAATTTCTCGAGCGGTCTTAGTAATCTCTCCATTCGTCCTTGTCCTGAGTTTTTAGAAGCCTCTTTTTACTTGTCCTTCCCAATGATGCTGCATTGGAGGCTCTTTCAGGGTCAGGAGAATGAGACCCAGCATTGTTACTGGTTTTGGCATATGAATACTCCATGGGGAGTTTGCTAGGCTCTCCTGTGTAGCAGGAAACTATTGGTAACTTGCCAGATTCTCCCAGCAGGAGAAGTAGGCTGTAAGATGTCACGCAGCTGCAAAGCGACTGCACACTTCCTGGAGTTTTGTTTTAAGTCTCTGGGTGTTGGCCATTGTGGGATTAACAGCGCCGGGGGCAGTCCCTGGGTGTGACTGCCTAGCTACTGGAAAATGGGAAATCTGGGCAGAAGAGGCCCAGTCCCGAAATGAGCAGGCTTGGAGGTCTCATCCCGGGTCCCACACAGTTGACAACTGTAATGGGAAGAAATGGGAGTGAAGATAGATGGTTGGCAACTACACCACCTCCACTTCGCTGATGCCTCTTTCTAATAACATCAAACATTAGCCAAGTGGCACAAATTCTGGCCGACTTCTACCGTGAGTGTGGAAAGGTTGGACTTCAGCTGAATCTCACCAAGACAATGTTCATGAGAAACAAACTAGTCCCTCACGTCCCATTTTCTCTCAATGGAACAAACATGTCTGAATGCAGCAGCTATGTGTACCTGGGTCGAGAACGCAACATGAGGAACAACTTGGCGCCAGAATACACAGGAGGAAGACATCAGTGTGGAATGCCTTCAAGAGCGTCGAAGAAGTTAAGAGGATGAAGAACCTCCGGCTCCTGGCACATCTTTTTGACTTCACCGTTCTCCCTGAACTAAAAAATGCCTCAGAGACCTGGGCCCTACGAAAACAGGACGAAAACGCTATTTCGGTATCCCAAAGAGGAATCGAAAGGGCTATGCTTGGAATATCACATTTCACTCAAGAGAGAGAAAGAATCCGGAGTTCCAAACTCCATTGACAATCAAGAATCAAGGACACTGTCTTGTTTGCCAAGGTGTCAAAAATCAGATGGGCCGAGCACGGAAAGCAATTGAGAGATGACCGCTGGACTAGAACTACCGACCGGATTCCACAGGGCATCAAAAGACCACGTGGTTGCCCACCTATGAGATGGTCAGACTTTTTCTTCAAAACCCTGAACGAGGGGCTGGAGTGGTAGCACAGCGTGTAGGGCATTTGCCTTGCACATGGCCAACCCGGGTTCGATTCCCAGCATCCCATATGGTGCCCTGAGCACCGTCTGGGGTAATTCCTGAGTGCAGACAAGGTCAGACCCCTGACCCCTGTGCATTGCCGGGTGTGACCCAAAAAGCAAAAAACTGGAGTAAGCAGATGCCATTGGGCTACACTAGCACGAAACAGGGAGGAATGGAGACATTACTGGTGCCTGCTCGAGCAAATCAAAGATCAATGGGATGATAAGTGATACAAATGATGGGGGCCAACGACAAAAAGGCTCTTTAGAAACAGGACAAACAATAAAACCAGAATAAGACACTCAGACAACAGACACATAACGACCTTGTTTAAGATTGCCTAATGATGTGCACTCCAGACTCTGATTCTGACACCCCCAAATTTCTACTGTTCTTGGGGTGTCCCAGGTTTAGTGAGGATGTCTCCCGCACTACCAACCAGAGACCCTCAGGCGCGTCTGCCTAGGAGTCTGTGGTCTTCCAGATTGGGCCCTTCCGCTAGTCCCCCTGACTAGAGTCCTGCCAGGCTGGTTTTCTATGGAAGAAATAGCTGGTGTAGTCTATTTTTTCTAAACCCAGCAAAACCTGGTCTGGTCCTTCTAAGGAAGAGAGATCCAGCTTGGTCCAATTTTTCCAAATGACAAAATCTGGATAAAGTTCCTACATGTTATGTGGAGGGATGTCATTCTAGGTGGAAAATATCTTTTCTCCTGGAGGGTATGATGCCGACAACCTGTACCTGTGGGGCGAGTGCATCAGCAGCCTGGTGGTGTCTTTGGGCTTCCTGACACCCTAAAATTGCCTCTGTGCCTTTGGCAGAACCCCAACAACTTGGGACCAAGTTTACCAACAAATTAAACAGCCAAAATTTAGGTATGTGGGAGCCACACCCACAAACCACCTCTGACTCAGCGATATCAGCTCATTTATTGGCTTTATCTCAGAGACCCAGGAGAAATCTCAAAAGAGACCAAAAGCCGCAATTAATCTCAGACCCATGCATCACTGAACCAACTGGTGGAAATCAGAGGGGACAGGTTGGCCTGTGCCTGCCCAAGCAGAACCCCCAGCAGCCACTTGCTTCCACAACCCCAAATCGCTGCCATATCCCCAGGCTGACTCCACTGTCTCAGGATGAACCTCACCAAGATATAATCTGCTGAAAATTCGGGTATGCGGGTTTTGTGACTGAAATCTCCAGGCTTTCACGGAGTTGGTTTGGGCTACCTCTCCCCACTTCCCAATTCACGTGGAAGCACTGGCAGTCACCCCCACAAACCAACTCCAGCCCACCCTGTAAACCATATTACTGGCCTTGCTTCAGACACCCAGGAATACATCTCCAAAGACTTTAAAAGCCAGAGATGCATTTGAATTGCTTCATGAGTGGAGGGGAGAAGGCAGAAGGAATAGAGAAGGGATCACTAAGAAAATGATGGCTGAAGGAACCAGCTGGGATGGGAGATGCATGCTGAATGTAGATAATGGACCAAACATGATGACCTCTCACTGTCTGTGTTGCAAGCCATAATGCCAAAAAGTTGAGAGAGATTATGGGGAATATTGTCTGCCTTGGAGTCAGGGGGAGGGTGGGAAAGGGGAGGTATGCCTAGGATACTGGTTGTGGGGAATGTGCACTGTCGGAGGGATGGGTGTTTGATCATTGTGAGATTGTAACCCAAACATGAAAGCTTGTAACTATCCCACAGTGATTCAATAACATTAAAAAAAATTTTTTTAAAGTAATAAGCCTGCCATTGCCAATAAACCACACAGACACCAAAAAAAAAAAAAAGTAGAGAGAGAGTATGGGGAATATTGTCTGCCATAGAGGCAGGCGGGAGGGGTATACCTAAGATATTGGTGGTGTGGAATGTGCACTGGCGGAGGGATGGGTGTTTGATCATTGTGAGATTGTAACCCAAACATGAAAGCTTTTAACTAACTCACAGTGATTTAATTAAAAAAAAAAAAAAAAGTCAGAGATGCAACAGCAAGTTTCAGCAGACACTACAGGGCGCCCCCTAGTGTGCACAGCTAGGAGCTCGTGGAGAGCTCCCTGCTAGGAAGCACAATTCAAACTGAGCTATCTTTATGCGCTATGGCCACACGGGGGCGCCGCTGCCCTGCTCGCTTCTACTTTGCAGGGGCGGGGCTGTGGTCTAACTCAGGCTGAGATGCTGACCTGGAGGAGGACACCCATGGGATGAAGGTGCCTTCAGAGCAGTCCTGGGGTCAGGATCTGGAGCCGGGCGGAGAGTTGCTGAAGGGAAACCACTGGGGCCTTGTGCTGTGTCTCAGGGTCCAAAATGTCCCCAGAACCTCTATCTCCAGTCCGTGATGCCAAACCTAGAAACTACAAGGGAGCTTTCCTTCCACTCCCTGTTCCTTTTCTTAGGAACATTCTTCATCTTTTATCGCTACCACATTTCTACAGCTGATAAGTCCATGTCAGGACAGTATCATGAATCTCCACACTATATTTTGATGTTACAGCTTTCTTTACTCTCCTAGGATCCCATCCCAGGGTCATTTACACTGAGTGAAATCCCAGTCATGTCTCCCAAAGTTTCCTCTGGCTGAATCTTGGGTGACGTGGCATTGTAAGGAGGCTGCTCTGCTGTACACTGGAGAAAGCCCCTCAGTTTGGGTGTGGTGGCCAAGGCCAGGGGTGTCAGAAGCCCACAGACACAGTGTCATTCTCAACAGCACTTCAGGGAGTGCAGGAGCCAATTGGTCATCAGTGATGTTGGTCACCCTCACCCCTGATGACACACGTTCATCAGTTTCTCTATTTCAAGACATGTGCTTTATTTTGTACATACAAATATATCTACTGTTGTAATTAAGGTGACATGTACAGTGTTAATGCAATTTCTGCATCTCACCACCACCAAAGTGACCAATACCATCCACCATCTCCTTGTGCTGTCACTGTCATTGTCATCCCGTTACTCATCGATTTGCTCGAGTGGGCACCAGTAATGTATCTCATTGAGAGGCTTATTGTTACTGCTTTTTTGGCACATCCAATACACACAGGTAGCTTGCCAGGCTCTGCCGTTCGGGCTCGATACTCTCGGTAGCTTGCCGGGCTCTCTGAGAGGGGCGGAGGAATCGAACACGGGTCAGCCTTGTGAAAGGCAAACGCCCAACCGCTGTGCTATGGCTCCAGTCCGCCTTGTGCTACTTATGTTATTAACATTAATTCTCCTCGTTTACCTAACCCCCTCCCAAAGTGTACCAATGCTCTTGTCCTTTTTCCCACACTGTTTCTTTAGAATGAATCCCTCTGTAACTCTCACGCTAAGAACTGTTCTGCAGGTTGTATGAAACTTTCAATTTTGTTTGTTCTTTTTTTTAGGTCTCACCCGGCAGTGCTCAGGGATTACTCCTAGGGGTATCAGGGAACCATATGTGGTGCCAGGGATTGAACCCCAGTCAGCTGTATGTCAGGTAAACACCCTTCCTGCTGCACTCTGGCCCTGGCCTTAAGAATATTTTTAATACTTCCGGATGTGACCAGTTTTTAAACATTACTTTAAATACTTAAAATTTTATGACACTTATAAAATATTTCTCAGATCATACTCAAAATATAAAATTCTATTTTAGTCCAGGGCCAATATTTTTTTTACTGAACTAAACTTTTATTTGATTCTGCACAGCCAGGATGGGCCCCTGCCTCCGTATGTGGGAGGCCTGTGCCCTACCGCTGAGCCTTATCCCCAACTCACAGAACTAGCTTAGCTTTCCTGACTGGGAGAGGAGGCTAGATTGAATATCTGGAATATTGCTCAGTGTAGACATTCTAAGGCCTGGGAATATTGTTTAGTGTAGACTGTCTTTCCTGCAGATATGAGAGCATGAGTTTGACCCCTGGCACCATCCCACATGCCTCGTCTGATCCTGGTGACACTGTCTTGTGTGATCTCCGGCCTCAAAACAAAAAATAGTCTGTCTTTGATACCACCACCAAGTGTGCAGGAGTGCCACAACTAAACGATGTTACCTAAATGATGTAACAACGGAGAGGTGTGTGAGCACTGTGAGCAAGTGTGCGACCCCGGCAAGCACCACAACCAAGTGTGTGAGCACCAGTGAAGGCACCAACAGCAGCGACAACAAAGGGAAGGAAAGGGACAGAAATCAATCAGCAATAAAAGAATCTTTGATGGGGCTGGAGAGATAGCACAGCGGGTAGGGTGTTTGCCTTGCACGCGGCCGACCTGGGTTCAAATCCCAGCATCCCATATGGTCCCCTGAGCACGGCCAGGGGTAATTCCTGAGTGCAGAGCCAGGAGTAACCCCTGTGCATCGCCAGGTGTGACCCAAAAAGAAAAAAAAAAAGAATCTTTGAAACCGCCTTCTTACAAACATCAGACCCCACAGGACAGTGAGCCATACCAGGAGCCAGTGAGATACCTTAGCTCAAAGGGCCGGGGCGCAGGCTGTGTGTGCAGCAAGGCCAGCACAAGGCCCAGAGGTTTCCCTTCTACAACTCTCCATCCGGCTCCAGATCCTGACCCAAGGACAGCTCTGAGGCACCTTCATCCCATGGCAATCTACTTTGGGCCAATCTTCTACCTGGGCCAATCTAACTTGGGCAAATCTATGTTGGACCTATCATCTATCTTGGGCCAATCTATCTTGGACCCTTAACTCCTCCTCTCCGGGTAAGCATCTCAGCCTGAGTCAGACTACAGCCCCGCCCCTGCAAAGTAGGAGAGAACGGAACAGCGCCGCCCCCGTGTGGCCATAACGCAGAAAGACAACTCAGTCCGAATTGTGCTTCCTAGCAGGGAGCTCTCCATAAACTCTTACCTGTGCACACTAGGGGGCGCCCTGTGGTATCTGCTGAAACTCGCTGCTGCATCTCTGGCTTTTGATGTCTTTGGAGATGTGTTCCTAAGACCAATAATAGAGTTTACAGGGTGAGCTGAGTTGGTTTGTGGGGGTGACTGCCAGTGCTTTCACGTGTATTAGGAAGTGGTGGGAAGCAGGCCAAACCAACTCCGTGAAAGCCTGGAGATTTCAGTCACAAAACCCGCATACCCGAATTTTCAGCAGATTATATCTTGGTGAGGTCCGTCCTGAGACAGTGGAATCAGCCTAGGGATATGGCAGCGATTTGGGGTTGTGGCACAAGTGGCTGCTGGGGGCTCTGCTTGGGCAGGCACAGGCCAAACTGGCCCCTCCTATTTACCCCAGTCTGTTCAGCCATGCACAGGTCCGAGATTAACTGTGGCTTTTGGTCTCTTTTGAGATTTATCTCTGGGTCTCTGCGATAAGGCCAATAAATGAGCTTATATGGCTGAGTCAGAGGTGGTTTCTGTGTGTGGCTCCCACATACCTAAGTTGTTTTTTTTATCACCATGTGGAAAGTTACAGAGTTCTCAGGTTTATGTCTCAGTTATACCATATTCAAACACCATCCCTTCACCAGTGCCCATATTCCACCACCCAAATCCCCGGTATACCCCCCGCCCCCCACCCCAACTGTATAATTGATGAATTTCACTTAATTTTCTCTTCACCTTGATTATGTTTCATATTTCAACACAAAACTCACTATTGTTCTGGGAGTTATACCCCCAAACAAGATAACCCTATTAAGGAAGCATTTGATAATTAGTTTTCCATTAAAAGATTGTATGTTTTCAGGTTTTAGAAAAGGCCGGCTAACGCGGCCGCGCGGCTCGGATGTGTCCCAGTCCCGAATCCCGGAGCCCTGTTAGTTGCTGCTCAGTGTCGCCAGGGCTCCATCTGGAGAAGGTGTGCTGGCTGCATCTCCTCCTTCCGGCTCCCTGGTGTTGTTGGCCCCAATTCGGGTCCGGAGCATTTTCCGGGCCGAGTTGCTCACCAGAATGCCTGCCGCTTCTTTGTGATACCTAAGTTTTGACTATTTAATTTCTTGGTAAACTTGCTCCCAAGTTGTTGGGATCAAGCCAAAGTCACAGCAGCTATTTTAGGGTGTCAGGAAGCCTGAAGACACCATCAGGCTGCTGATGTACTTGCCCCAAAGGTACAGGTTGACCCTTTGGCAGTGTCATACCACCCAGGAGAAAAGATATTAAGTATTTTTCCATCCAGAATAAGACCCCTTAACACTGATGGGTTAATGAAAAGACCCAGAAAAGGGGAGCAAGGCCCATGCAGCCTGGAGGCATCAGGCCTGGGCACTGGTCTTGAGTTTTCAGATTTCCAGATTTGGGAGGTAGCTTGTTACAACACATATTGTAAAATTTAGTTCAATTTGCTTGTTACAACACCCAGACTGCAAGGACCCCTGAGCACCCTGGGAGTAGCCCACAAGCACAGAGACTGGGGCAACCCTGATACAGCAGGGAGTAATTCCCCAACATGCCCCAAATGAGCAGATTCCAAGAAAGGGAGAGACCCTGCGGGAGCTCCACAGATAACAGCTCCTGAGACAGGGGGAAGGTCTGTGTGTCCTTAGTAACAGTGACTGCACCCTCGCACCTCTGCCTACTTTGCTGCACTTTCCACCAGTCTGCTCCATGCCCTGTCCTGCTGCCCCATGTGGGTCTCTAAGCCCAGCAGAGTCCAGTCCTTTAGTCAGTCACTCTCTCACCTCGGAGCGCTGCCCCACTGCTTCCCTCCCTCTGCCAACCAGTCAGGTCCCTCCCCATCGCCATGCTCAGATGATGAGTTTATCTTATGTTCTATTCTGGATTTTGGGTTTTGGATCGCACCTGGCTGTACTCAGGGATTAGTCCTGGTGGGGTTCAGGTGACCATATGGGGTGTCAGGGAGAGAACCCTGGTCAGTGGTGAGCAAGGCAATCACCTTATTCACTTTCCAATCTGTCTGGTCCCTATGTCACTTTCACCCCATATAAACAGAGTCTGAGGAGAGAACAGCTCCATCATCTCCCCACTCTCTCATCAGGACCTGGATGCTCTTTCCTCTCATGGAGGGGCAGGACAGCAATGGTCCTGCCCTGTCCAAGGTCCCCTCATCTTTGAACAGGATTGGGCCATTAACTAGATACTCAATAAGTAAAAAAAAAAAATGCTTCCCCTTATACCACTGTCAGCTCCATGTCCTCTCCCACCTGCTGTCTCATGTCTCCACTGGGTGCCCAACGGGAGCCCCAGATTCACCCATGGGAGCATGGATCCCCGCTGACCACATCCACTTATGATCTTCATTAACACACCAGATTTGAGTCCCTATCTTGTAAAAAACTAAAGCTCGCCGAGGGGCGAGTGCACTCGCGGGCTCTCTGGGCGGCTCTGTCTCACCGCCCGCATTCGGTGCCCCAGAACTGCTGTGTGTGTTGTCGGTCAAGGGCAGGCGAGGGAAGGAAGAAGGCCAAACTGGTTGCTGATTAGTTACCCTTTTTCTTTTTACAAAAACACAAACATTTGAAAATGAGGAACAATTCCAAATCAAAACACAATTTGAAATCACAATACAGTCTTATAGTTGTGCTAAGATTTCAGTCCGACCCTGGGTCCAGAGCAGTGCTTGTAGTAAAGAGTCCAATTGTCCTGCACTGTCCAGGGGTGATAAGAGTCACCAACGATAAGAGTCATTTAGTCACAGTTTGAAGAAATGAAGTGTCTGGATCAAAACTGAAGAGTTGTCCTTGTAACAGCAGCAGTAGTGGTAGCAGCAATGAGTCCCAGGGGAGCAGCAATTAGAAGTCGGATAAATTTCAGGAAGCACTGGATCAGTCAGGGAGAACTGGAACAGGAGCATCACAACTTCTGGCAGGAGAACTTCAGCAGAGGAATGCAGCCATTCTCTGGTCTGGTTCCTCGGCAGTCATAGATGTGCAACCTAGCTTATGTTTGAGAAAAAACACTTTAAAGTTATTAGAGGCTTTCACAGTTGGGGTTTTGGTCTCCATGCCTGTGAATAGAAAGAGCCAGAGGGAAACTCCAATACGAATGGATATCCTAGAGAGAAATGAATAGGTGTTCCTGTTAAAAGCCATTTCTCTCTCTGTGTAAAAATAAAAAGAAAAAGAAAGGGCGCGCAGGCGGCGAGGCAGGCGAAGGAAGGAAGAAGGCCAAACTGGTTGCTCGATCGGTTTATTTCATGTCCATCTCCATTCTCCTCTGATTCTCCTCCTGCTTCTTTCTCCCCCATCCTACTTCATTCTCTCTCTCTCTCTCTGCCTCTCTCCCAGCTCTCGGTCTCTCTCTCGATCTGTGGATCTGGCCCCCGTGGATCTGGCCCCCGTGGATCTGGCTCCCATGGATCTGGCTCCGGTGGATCTGGCCCCGTGGATCTGGCCCCCAACCCACTCTTCCAGCCTAGTTAAATCTCCACAGCATGAGGGGGTTGGGGCATACACATAGGTGTGGTCAGCAAGGGGTAAGGTTCTTTTCCCTCAGGGGATGCTTCTCCTAGGACTTAATTCTCTTTCAGCAGGAGGATCCACCCAAGGGCAGAGTCCCATGAATGTGTTTCTCTTCTCCTCAGCCAGCAAACATATAAGAATTCATAATATTAATTATTTTGTATGGACACAATAAGAGATGCATTAAAGCTTATAGAATTGCTCTCCTGGGGCCATCTCAATCTCAGACTACAGTGCTCAGGACAGATCAGTCTTTCCTATCCCTGGCAGGGTCCCAGTCTCATAATTACTATTGGATCATGACAGCATTTGTCTATGATCAAGCTCTTAACTTATAGTTAAGAATTAGGCACTTTGCTCCGGACCCGATTCGGGGCCAGCAACACCGGGGGGCCGGAGGGAGGAGGTGCCGCCAGCACACCTTCTCCGGATGGAACCCCGGCGCCACTGAGCAGCAACTAACACGGCTCCAGGATTCAGGACTGGGACAGATCCGAGCCGCGCGGCCGCACTAGCGGCCGCGCGACCTTTTCTAAAATCTGAAAACATACAATCTTTGAATGGAAAACTGATTATCAAATGCCTCCTTATTAGGGCTATCTTGTTTGGGGATATAACTCCCACAACAATAGTGAGTTTTGTGTTGAAATATGGAACGTAATCAAGGTGAAGAGAAAATAAATTGAGGTTCATCAGTTATACAGTTGGGGTGGGGGCGGGGGGCATACCGGGGATTTTAGTGGTGGAATGTGGGCACTGGTGAAGGGATGGTGTTTGAATACGGTATAACTGAGACATAAACCTGAGAACTCTGTAACTTTCCACATGGTGATAAAATTTTAAAAATAAATAAATAAATAAACAAATAAAAAAAATAAAAAAAATAAAAAAAAAAAAGAATTAGGCACTTTGGCCAGGCCCATCTCGATGCCAGGGTAGCACATAACTCACCGCTTGCCCTGGGTCCTTCCCGTCCCACGTCGGGGACCCTACTTTGGGGTGCTAGGAACTGAGGGCAACTGAGGCTTAAGTGGAGAAAGCAGATACCCAGGAGGGAATATCGAGGCCAATTAAGTCTTAAGTTATAAAAACATAATATTGTCTTCTTGTGTCTATACAAAAAAGACATAGCTTTAAAGTAAATTATTCAAAAGGCATAAAGAGGAGAGAAAGGCAATGTTATAATATTCAGTGTCCTAGAAAGTTCTGACCTTACCAATAAACAGAGTTTGATTAGAGGAAGAGCAGATAAATTGGTAGAATTGGTTACAGATAAACAAAGGAATGGGAGTGACTCGGGAGCACTTTCATGGGTGTGACTGATAAACCTAAGCTCCTAGTAGCAAGGGGAAAGGACAAACCAATGATATCCAACATCTCTCCTTCAGGAACTTGTGAATTCCAAGGAAAGGATAAAAGTAAAGTATTGTTAATTCAAAATATGAAGGCCTGGCATTGTCTAATCCACAACCTGTAAAAGAAGAGTATAAGGAAAGGTCTTAATGTGACCTCATGAAATGTGTAAGGAGCTAGAGGCCTTTGCTCTAGGTCCTCTGACGCTGGCTCCCCTTCTTTCTTCGTGACTTCCAGCGAGATCAGTTTGGTGATGAATCTGAGCTGGAAATTGAAGGGTTGTGAATCTCTGAAGGTCTGAGATCCAAATCAGGTGGATGAATTCTACTTCTGATGAGAAGTAAAGGGATCCAAAGTTTCTTAGTGGGGTTATCATCTGTTGAAACAAAAGCATAACCTTTCCTTCGAATGAGGAGTCTCCCTACTACATTCAATTGAGAAAATACCTCCTTTTTGTATTTGATTTAACATTCCATATGTCCACTGAAAATGCAGAGGTGGTGGGCTTAAGGCCACAGTGTTCTATACTGAAAAGGGGTTGTAGTAACTGTATCTGGGCAGGAAATAGGCTGTGCTTCCTGCCATCCCTGGCTGTAGCGATTATACTGATTGGAGCTCTGAAACTCCACACTGGGGAAAGGGGCTGCAACTGAGAACATCTGCTGATTTTGCGGGGCCTGGGGGTGGCCCCCTTGCAGGTGTCCCGAGTTGGGGTCACCCACTACATAAAAATTAAAGCGACAATCTCTGGCCCAATGATTTCCCCTCTTACACCGGGGACAGGGCCCGGGAGGTGCAAGTCTGGCTCTGCAGTCTCTGGCCCAGTGGTTTCCCTTCTTACACCTGGGACAGGGCCCAGGACATGCTCTTGAAGCACGGCTTGGGGGCGCATTGCAATCTCTACGAAAGTGGCCTGGTTTTCCACAATTAAAACATCTTTTCTGAGCTTGTCTCTGTAAGGCATAGACCTGCACCTTATGTTTAGCAGAGCCAACATTCCAGCATGCTTCCAAGTACCCAAATATGTCTTCCTTCTCCTTAATAGGGTGCAGAATGGCCTGGCAATCCTCATTAGCATTTTCAAAGGCCAATAGTTTAGTCAACAGCTCCTGAGTTGCCTCATCCTTAACCTGCATCTCAATAGCTTTCATCAACCTTCCTATGAAATCTGCATAAGGTTCTGAGACTTTCTGGAAAATCTTTGTAAAACTTCCCTTAAATTCTGCTTCTCCATCAACCTCCTCCCATGCACGCAGGGCTCCGTCACGGACATAAGCAAGAACAGCACGAAGCAAGGTGATTTGACTTTCTGGGTCGCGCCATTTCCCTTCACCAGTTAACATCTCACAAGTCAACTCAATACCTGAAAAGTTTTGTCCAGCATGGCCTAGGCCTTGAAGCTTTGCCTTGGCCTCATTATAGAGCCACATTCTCCACTCCAAGTACTGAGAAGGGCTTAAGCATGTCTTAGCAACCATGTGAAAATCTTGAGGTACCCAGTAGGCCTTTTTACTCCAGTCTGCAAGATACTCCCTACAGTACGGAGATGTAGGCCCGTACGAGACACAGGCCTGTTTGAAACGACTGAGAGAATCCATCCTTAACCTGCGACAAGATGGAGGCTGCTTCTTCTCTGCCTGGACAGGGCGATTGGGAGCATGTCCCGAGCGGCCTGGAGGCCACTTGGCTGAGTCACTCTTGGACTCAGAATCTGAGTAAGTGGCAGCAGACTCATAACCCGCATCACTTCCATCTAATGCACTGGAAGTAGAGCTATATTCACCAGCCTCAGAAGTATTTTTACTATGAAAACCCTTTCGAGACTTAGGTGTGGGAGGAGCTGAGGCCGCATTATTCCTAATATTCTCCACATCAATTGCACTTTTCAAAAACAGGAGAATAGAATTAACAATCTCCCATGTAGTGCAGAATTCCCTGGGGATCTTAGTCCCTTTCCTAGAGCTTTATAGACATTTTTCCTAACTTGTTTCCAAATCTTACTTTCTAGAGTTCCTTCATCCGGGAACCATGGGTTAACTGCATCAACTACCTTAAAGCAGGACCGGAGTTGGTCTCTGGAAATGCAGAGTTCCAGGTCTCCTGTTCTGCATGAGAGACACTGAATCAAATCCATAAATGGCTTGCCCTGTTCAGTCTGGCTCGAGAAAATATGAAAGATCTTGGGAAGGCCCAGAATCTGCCCCATTTTAGTGGGTGATTGCTGTGAGGATTATAATCCCCAGCACACTAAAAAATCCTGTTCTCCCACTCACTTTCTAGAGTGAGGGTGCACCGAACAGTATTCTTACCTTTCCTTGGTAGTTCGTGCCCGCTCCAGGGACGCCAGCTGTAAAAAACTAAGGCTCGCCGAGGGGCGAGCGCACTCGCGGGCTCTCCGGGCGGCTCTGTCTCACCGTCCGCATTCGGTGCCCCGGAACCGCTGTGTGTGTTGTCGGTCAAGGGCAGCGACGGAAGGAAGAAGGCCAAACTAGTTGCTGATTAGTTACCGTTTATTCAATCTTCCGTCTTTCTCATCTCCCGAACTCCCAGCTCCATCCTCTCTCTGGATCAACTGCAGCCTCTTTCTTGCTTCTCTCATCTCTCCCCCTACTTGTCTCTCCCACCTTGCCCTCTAGGCTACACCCAGCCAGGTAGCAAAATCAACATAAGAACGCCCTTCCTGAGGGCAGGGCATTCGAAAGCCCTTCCTGACTCTTAAGGTTTTTTTTTTTCTTTTCCTTAGTCCAAATACTTATTCACATATGAATGCTAGTTATTTTTGTATGGACGTAGCAAGGGATACATTGAGGCTTGCAAGGCAGCTCTCCTGGCAACATCTTGCCACAGGCTCAGACCACAGCACTCAGGCCAGATTAATCATTCCTCACCCTAGCAGGGTCCAAATCTAGTTATCACTGTTTGGATCATGACAGCATTTGTCCATGATCAAGCTCTTAACTTATAGTTAAGCATTAGGCACTTTGGCCAGGCCCATCTCGATGTCAGGGTAGCACACAACTCATAGCTTGCCCTGGGTCCTTCTTGTCCCACGTCCTCGGGACCCTGCTTTGGGGATGCTAGGAAGTAAGGGCAGCTGAAGCTTAGGTCAAGAGAACAGATGCCCTGGAGGAAAATATCATGTAGAGTCAAATGACTCCCAGGTTACAAAAGCATAACATTTGTTAAGTCTTCCTGTGTCCATACAAAAAGGACTTGCTATAAATAAACTATGCAAAGGACTCAAGAAGAAGAGAAAAACATTATTTACAAGTCAACAGAACACTAAGAAAGAAGCTACAAATAAACAAAGAGGAATAGGAGCACTGTAACGGGAGTAACCCAATAAACCTAAACTACCTGAAGCTATGTTATCCTACAATATCTCACCTACCAAATTGATGTTTTATTTTTTACCAAATAGGGATATTAAACATGTGATTTCAGAATCCTAATACATCTATAACTTTAAGTCCCAATTTTAAACGAAAACAAAACCGGAGCCCGGTCCCCGCGGCGCCATTTATATATCCCCATTTCTTGAAACAATGAGTTTTACTTCATAATTACTGCTCATAATTAACTGATACAATTGTTAAAAATCTCAGCCCTACATATTTGGATAAAGCTTATTATTCCCATATATGTCACTTAAACACAGATTAAAGGCAGGCAAAAATATTATAACCCAGCTAGCTTCTGATGAGACAGAGAAGACACCTTGAATACATACAGTGTAAAGGATTCATTTTTCCACAACACCATTTATGTTCTGAATTAGTTTTGTCATTTTTCCTTCTTATTTGGGGGTGGGGACTTCCAAACAGTGCTCAGAAGGCCTTGGAGCGAGCTCCAGGTTCTCCAGTGCCACACCTGTGGTGCTCAGAACCCGGCTGCCTGGACCTCTAAACCCCTGAAGCACTTTTTTTGAGGGGAGACTTTCTGCAAGCACCATGGTTTACAAAGTTGTTTGTTATGCAGTTGATTCAGGAAGTCCATGTTCCAAAGCCAATTCCACCACCAGAGTGACCGTCCCTTCACCAAAGTCCCCAGTTTCCTAACCAGCCCCTTAGCCTGCCCTGTAAGCAGGCACAAAGAAATTTAGTTCAACATATGCTTGTTACAACACATGCTAGAACATAAAACTTATTCCAGCATTAAATAATTCCATTATAGTGCCATTTCCTGCTGGGTTGAACAAGGTGGCACTTGAGTTCTAGCTCTCTGAGATCGAATAGGTGGACCGGCTCTCTGAGGTTGCACAGGTGACCTGCTCTGATGTGATGTGGCCTGGCTCCCTGAGATAGCACAGGTGGACTGGCTCTCTGAGGTCGCACACACGCTCTGGCTCTGAGGTTGCACATGTCAGCTGTGGTGTCAGCACACTTGGCTGTGCTGCTCATTATTTTGATCGCACGCTGGCATTTCCTCCACAGCCACAGGCCTTACCCCCTAGAGGGCACAAAATAATTTACTATATAATGCTTTTTACAGGAAAAAAGTATCGGGAAATAGATCAATAGGAATCAATCTGTGATCATTGTTCTATCTCACAATGCTGCGTGTCTGAGTGTTTACTGGATGTTTTGTGAGTCTGAGCCTTCTGCGTTACTATTTTTGCTCACTGAGCTATTACAGAAGGTAAGGTGCTTGCCTTGCATGTGGCCAACACGGGTTTGATCTATGGCACCACATATGGTACCATGAACCTGCCAAGAGTGATCCCTGAGCACACATTACTCCTGAGCGCTGCCTGGTGTACCCAAAAGCCAAAAACAAACAAACAAACAAACATCACCACTCTCAATAGAGGGTCTTTAACTCAGATTCCTCTCACGGCAAACACTGACAGGCATAACCTGAACGCACAGAAGCATCTCTGGGGTCCTCACGAACTTGTAAGATTGTAGCAAGATACTGACACGAAAACCATGGAAAATCGATGAGTCGGTCTCAGTCCTGGACATGGGACACAGTGCGACAAAAATCAGGTGAGGGAGCGGGTGAGAGGGCGAAGTCCCAGGTCCCAGGTGTGGCTCCCAGTGTCCCCAGGGTGGTGCTGGGGGCGGGAGATCAGACCTGGGGATTCCTGGTCTCCCCAGAGTTTCACTTCTCCCTCTGCAACCTGTGTCAGCGCCATCTGCCAGGTTGGTGAAGCCTCACCAATCCTCACTCCCATTGGGCATCGCTGTCTAGATCAGTCAATCAGCGGCCACGACGCTCTCGGTTATAAACTGAGGCACTCGCGAGGGAGTCAGAACCCATTTCCTTCCTTCAGTATGTGGGACCCGCGATCCCTCCTGCTGCTGCTCTCGGGGGCCCTGGCCCTGACCCAGACCCGGGCGGGTCAGTGCGGGGTCGGGAGGGGAGTTCGTTGCGGGGGGAAGGGTGGGGACTGCCAGGCACTGATGTGCAGGACCCCGAGAAGGAGTTTCTCCGGTTCCCTGCCCGGACGCCCCCAAATGTTCCTCCTTGTCCCCCCAATCCCTAACTCCCCCCGCGCCCCTAAGTCTCGCCCTTCTTGGTCCCTCCTCGCTTCCCGTCTCCCGAGCCCCCTCCCTTTCCCTCACCCTGGCCCCGTGGCGCGCGGGGGGCGGGTCGGGCCGGGTCTCACCCCTTCCCCTCCCCCAGGCCCCCACTCCCTGCGGTATTTCAACACCGCCATGTCCCCGCCCGGCGGGGAGCCCGGCTACATCGAAGTTGGCTACGTGGACGACACGCAGTTCGTGCGCTTCGACAGCGACTCGGCGAGTCTGAGGATGGAGCCGCTGGCGCCGTGGGTGGAGCAGGAGGGACCCGAGTACTGGGAGGGGGAGACGCGGAACGCCAAGGGCTCCGCACGGAGTTTCCGAGTGAACCTGAACATCGCGCGCGGCTACTACAACCAGAGCGAGGCGGGTGAGCGCGGCCGGGCAGGGACGAGCCAACGCGGGGAAGGGCCGGGTCGCCCCGAGGCGGGTCCGAGCGTCCCCGAGGCTGAGGGACCCGCCCCGGACCCTTGACAGGGAGGCGTCGCGGGGACCGGGCTCCGGTGTCGTTTTCGGTTCTGAGTTAATCTGTGCGGGCGGGTCAGACTCTCACACCTACCAGAGCATGTACGGCTGCGACGTGGGGTCCGACGGGCGCCTCCTGCGCGGGTACGAACAATACTCCTACGACGGCGCCGACTACATCGCCCTGAACGAGGACCTGCGCTCCTGGACGGCGGCGGCGGGCACGCAGGCTTGGAGAACCCAGCGCAAGTGGGAGCAGACGGGCCAGGCTGAGCGTGAGAGGAACTACCTGGAGGGCAGGTGCGTGCAGTATCTGAGGAGATACCTGGAGAACGGAAAAGACACGCTGCTGCGCGCAGGTACTGGGTCCCCGGTGTTGATGACCCCTGACCTTCCCTGGGAGGCGGGGGGGGGGGACTCCCCACAGGGGGCACATAGTGCGGTTCAGTGTCCGAACAGCGCCCCTTCTTCAGTCAGGAGAGGGACTGACACGCCTGGTTTCCATGTTCTGTACCACAGAGACCCGCCCTCCCCTCAGGCCACCCTGTGTCCTCAGGACCCTGAAGTTACTCGGTTTGTGTGTTTGGGGGGGTTGGGGGGGAGAGGGAGGGGCGACATTCTCTGAAATAACGAATATGGCTTCCCTGGGACCCGGCAGCCATCTGTGAACTCTCTCAGATCTCAGCTCTGGCTCCTGCTTCTCTCAGTCCCTCACCCTCCACCCAGGGCAGGACAGAGTCAGTGTCTCCTGAGAGACCCGAACCTCCTTCCCTAACCCCATTCAGGAACTTTCCAAGGAATTAGGATTTTACCCAGTTTCTCCAGCCAAGCTTGTGTCTGGATTTTTACCTCCTTTGCAAACCAATTATCCTGTTCAACCTCATTGTGGAAGTGACACAAAATGTGAATTTTTTCAATTTTCTCCTCAGAACCCCCCAAAAGACACATCACCCACCACCCCTTCTCTGACCAGGACGTCACCCTGAGGTGCTGGGCCCTGGGCTTCTACCCTGCCGAGATCACCCTGACCTGGCAGTGTGATGGGGAGGACCTGACCCAGGACACAGAGCTGGTGGAGACCAGGCCTTCAGGGGATGGAACCTTCCAGAAGTGGGCGGCTGTGGTGGTGCCTTCTGGAGAGGAGCAGAGATACACGTGCCGTGTGCAGCATGAGGGGCTGCCGGAGCCTGTCACCCTGAGATGGGGTGAGGAGGGGGACGGGGCACAGAGCCTGTTCTCAGGGAATCAGGGTTGGCCCCCTGGGGAACTGTTGAGTGTCAGGCTGGGTCTGGGGTCACACCCTCTCCTTCCTCCCTTCCCAGAGCCCCCTTCTCAGCCCACCCTCCTCACTGTGGGCCTCATTGTGGTCCTGGCTCTTGGGGCTGTGGTCGCTGGAGCTGTGGTGGCAGCTGTGATCTGCAGGAGGAAGCGCTCAGGTAAGATGGGGGTAGTTTGGGGGGGATTCTGTCCAACATGGCAGGTCTTGAGTCTTGTCCCACTTTGGGGGTCTCCCCCCTGTATTAGTTCTCCTGCCCAATTAGCGGGAGCACCACCCGCCCCCGTGCTGTTGCTCACACTCCCCTGTGTGTGCCGCTCTCAGGTTTCCTCAGGAAAGACACATTCACCTCCATAAGCTGAGCATGAACCTGGTTCCCAGGGTCACAGGGACTGTCCCTGTGAGCACAGACCGCCAGGCGAGGCTGGTCAGTCCAGGAGCGTCTCCTTCCTGCGTGTTTCCTAGTCCTGCCCTCAGTCTTCAGAGTTCTGACGCTTCCCGGGGGTCCGGGCCTAGAGAGCTGCTCTGTGGGCTCAGGACCCAGTGCTCTCCCCGACCTTCCCTGGATGTTTCCTTCCCACAGGTGGGAAAGGAGGACAGTACACTCAGGCTGCAAGTAAGTGTGGGCAGGGCTGGGGCCCTGGAATCCTGGGGACAGAGACCAGAGCCCTTGGATCCTCCTCTAGTCCCACCCCCTGGGGCTCTGACCTTGGCCTGTTTGTTCCTCTCCAGACAGCAACAGTTCCCAGGGCTCTGATAAGTCTCTCTCGAACCCTAGAGGTGAGACTCTGGAGGCTGGAGTGGGTGGGATTGGGCAGAGGGGACAGCACTGGGTTTGGGGGTTCTTTGAGCGGGATGCTGGGAGCTTGCTCAGGATGTCACCACTTCTGTCACTCACCTGAGTCTCTTCATTCTTTTCTCTCACAGTGTGAGACAGCTGCCCCGTGGGTTCCTCACATCCCAGTGTTGTGCCTCAAGAACTGCTGATTCTCCTTCTGCCCTGGGACCTGAGTGTGTCTGTGTCCTGTCTTACACTGTGAGGGGGGAGACTGGCCCTTCCCTGCCCACCAGACCCTCCACACTGACCTGTGTTCTCTTCCCTGATGCTCTGGGCTGTGCCAGCAGAGACAGGACTCAGCCGTCCCCATCTGTGTTAGCTTCTTGTTTTCCTAAATAGTTTCTCCCTTACTGAAATCAGCATCTGATTTGCATTTTTCTAATTCCTGTTTTGTGGGGTTGAGGGTTAATAAAGGAAATCCCTGAAATTTGAGAAGAAAAATATAAAAATCTTGAGACCTTCCATGTGTTTTCTGTTTTGATTTGAGTCTGACTGGTGACCAGAGAGGCTGTGAGGGAAAGGGAGGGGACAGAGGTGTGCCCTGTCTGTCTCTGTCTCAGTCATTGTGGGTTTGATGCACCTCCATGTCCTTTGTTGCTTTGGGGGAGGGGCGCAATCCTGGTTCTGCACTCATGGGTCACTCCTGGCAGGCTCAGGGAACCATATGGGGACCAGATCAGGTTGGCCACATGCAAGGTAAGCGCCTCCCCTTATACTGTCGCTCAGGCTCCCTCTAACCCCTGTATCATCTCCTGAAGTCCCAGTGTGTTCTATTTTAAAAATTTCTAAATTCTGTATCCCAGAGATTGTGTGATCCACAACAAACCCTAACAGAATGAGAACATAAATTTTTTGTTGTTGTTGTTCAGCAATAAAATCTGTTTATTTTATTTTGTTTCTTTTACCCCTTATGAGATAGTGGGGAATAGGGATTGGAAAGGATAAATTGTTACATAGTAGGTTCAACTAAAACTATTACTAAGGTTTTTGTCCATAGGTTAGGTAGACTAAATGAACAGATTTTCTTTTTTTTTCTTTTTTTTTTTTTAAATCTTTTATTAGTGAATTACTGTGAGGTACAGTTACAAACTTAGGAACTTTCGTTTTTGCATTTCAGTCATACAGTGATAGTTTACCCATCCCTACACCAGTGCTAAATACGGGAAGTTTTTTTTTTTTTTTTAACAACACGCAGTAAGAATTTATTCATATTAATAACTCCATTTGTCATGGGGGTTGTTGCTTAGATGTATGGGATGGCACATGCATGCTGGCTCTCTGAGGTTACACAGGTGCTGACTCTCTGAGGTTACACAGGTGCTGGCTCTCTGAGGTTACACAGGGCTGGCTCTCTGAGTGAACAGATTTTCTTACAAAATGATTTTCCAGATTTTTAAAATTTCATGGGAGTAGTGCAACACAATGCACATAACATCTTTAGATAAACCCAGGTTTAATCACTGTTTTTTGTTTACTGGTATTTTTTAAATTTATTTATTTTTAATTAGTGAATCACCGTGAGGGTACAGTTACAGATTTATACACTTTTGTGCTTATGCTTCCCTCATACAAAGTTCAGGAACCCATCCCTTCACCAGTGCCCATTCTCCACCACCAGTAAACCCAGCATCCCTCCCACCCTCCCCAATCCCATCTCCCCCCACCCCACGAGAACATAAAATTGTATTGTAAATTTTAACTTCGGTTTACAAACAAGCGTCAATTGCCTCAAACTGCAAGTGCTTCCCTTGGGCAGAGCCTCACCCATGAGTAAACTTTCTCCTTGGCCTCGGGCTGCATTTGTAGCCGCCCAACATGTCTTCCCTCACACCTAATATTCCAGGAGTAGCACATTTAGTGGGGTTTAAAGGAGAAGGCAACCGATCTTAGAGGGAAATATATTTTTACAGACATGTATATACATGTATACACAGACATGTATATACATAATATATATATTGTATTTATTTATTATTTTCACTCCTCTCTGTTTTTAAGAGTTGGGGCGGAGGGGCAGTGCACAATATTCTGTGACCTGATTTCCAGAGACCAGCTCTATTCAGGAGTCCATCACTGTTGCCTCATTAGAATAAAGATGCTCCTATTCCACTCCAAATCCCCTCAAATTCATGAAGTTTCAGGAGCCCTGTGTCAGGAAGCATAGGAAAAGACAAATATTAGAACTGAATATGTGTCTAAAACTTTGACCATTGAGGAAATTCCAAGAGTTCTAAAGGCTCTCTACCAGAAATGGGAATGAAGCAAAAATGTGTGTGTTACTATAAACCTCAAAATCACAACTTCAGTTGAGATAATTGGGCAGAATCCCAAGCTTACCCACCACATCCCTCACTTTCACATAGAACATCTGCCTTGGCTAAGTCCACACATTTCTGGAATGACCCTCTCAATTGTATTTCAACTGTCCTTTAGTTCTCTCTGCCCATCCTCGAAAGGTTATTTTTGAGGATATACTTTAAAAAGCTCATATGTAAAGCTGGTTAATAATCCTGGGACTCTCATACTTTTATAGGGCATCTATGACAAAAATTCCCTTCTTAGGGCTTCCCCTAATAAATTCCTTCTGAGTTTAACCTCATCTTGGCTTCACTTAGAGGATGTAGACTGGACTATCAAAGCCATTTCTGTTGCTACACCAACACCAATGTTTGATTCAATCCTTTAGCTCCTTTGTTTCCTTAGATTCTTCTGTCACCATCTGATTTTACTTGGTTTTATCTCTTTGAGCTAATAGAAAATTGTTCTTCCAAGCCACCAATTTTAGGATTATTTGTTACAAAGTAATAAGTATTAATAAGGTTTTCTTGTTTCTGCTGTTCTATAGATATTACTTCCATTGACTTTGTTTCCTGAGCCTTGTAACTGTTATTCATATTAGCTTCAGTTTCTTCTCTTCTACTTCTTCCTTTTACTTTTTAAATGTATTTTTTCTTTTCCTTTCTTTTTTTTTTCTTTTTGGGTCACACCCGGCAATGCACAGGGGTCACCCTGGCTCTGCATTCAGGAATTACCCCTGGTGGTGCTCAGGGGACCATATGGGATGCTGGGAATCGAACCCGGGTTGGCCGCGTGTAATGCAAACGCCCTCCCCGCTGTGCTATCACTCCAGCCCCAAAACTGAGAGGAGCCTTTTTTTTTTTTTTTTTTTTTTTGCTTTTTGGGTCACACCCAGCGATGCTCAGGGGTTACTCCTGGCTTTGCACTCAGGAATTACTCTTGGCAGTGCTTGGGGGACCATATGGGATGCTGGGATCGAACCCGGGTCGGCAGTGTGCAAGGCAAACACCCTACCTGCTATGCTATCGCTCCGGCCCCTTCTTTTCCTTTCATTGACATTATAATGACAGAAGTAAGAAGTGCGTGCTTGTACATGTGTGTTTGTGTGTATGTTGAGGTACAACTGTCACAAACATATCTGTTTTAATATATGATGAAAAGGGGGATATATTTTGAGGAAATAAGTGTTACATGAGTGGCAGAAATGTAAATTTCCCCGTAAAAGGAAGAATAAGGAGCTGGAGTGATAGTACAGTGGGTAGGGCATTTGCCTTGCATGCTGCTGACCTAGGTTCGATTCCCATGATCCCATATGGTCCCCTGAGCACCATCAGGAGCAATTCCTGAGTGCAGAGCCAGGAGTAACCCCTGTGCATCGACAGGTGTGACCCAAAAAGCAAAAATAATAATAATAACAATAAGGGGTAATATTTGCAAATATTTCTACTTTCATACTAAAATAATATAAGGCATATTTCATATTTTAAAAATATTTTCTCATTCAATGAAAAATTTGTTCAATGTATTATTAAAAAAATAATAATAGCATCTTTACTCTCAAGGATGGCTAATAAAATAGTAAAGAGTGCTATAATTGGGCTAAAGATAAAAATTGTGTGCTAGTCAAGCCTCTTAAGAATTGATGTAAACAGTTGATGTTTTGCCCTGCGCTCCTGCCTGCTGTCTCCTGGGTGTTTGAAAAGTTTGACTCAAAACATGGATATTAGACCAAATTGTACAATTTCTATCAATAATATGAATGACAAAATTTAGAAAGAAAGACTACAGACATGCCTATATACCCTGTTTTCTCAGTTTGGCCCTGAGGTAGATATTGTGGCTTTAAAGACCATGAAGATGAGGGGACAAGCTTTTGTTATGTTTAAGGAACTTGGTTCATCCGCTAATGCCTTAAGGCACTTACAAGGATTTCCATTTTGTGGTAAAGGAATGTGAATCCAGAATGCAAAAATAGGTTCTGATATAATATCTAAGATGCGTGGCTCTTTTGCTGAGAGAAAAGAAGAAAAAAAAAGGAAAAAGCCAAAACTGTGGAGCAGACTGCAGCAATTGTAAATAAGAAGCCCAATCTGGGAACCCAAATTCAGCTAATACACAAGGAAATTAGCACAAAATCCTCAGGTTCCTGACTACCCTTCAAACTATATTTCATTCCTCAATAATTTACCAGAAGAGACTAATGAGATGTTATCCATGCTGTTTAATCAAGTCCCTGGTTTTAAAGAAGTGCGTTTGGTACCTGGAAGAGATGACATTGCTTTTGTTGAATTTGAAAACGATGGTCAGGCTGGAGCTGCCAGGGATGCCTGAGAGGGATTAAAGATCGCACCATCCCACGCCATGAAGACTACCTGGACCAAGAAATAACATTTGAGATTGTTGTGTTTAAAGGACTTGGTGTTATTTATAGGTTGTTTTTCTTTTTTTAGGTAGCATTTGTTCTGGGCATTGTGATAACTGGAGATGGATGAGAGAGGAAGGAAGAGTGAAATTTTCGTGGAGTTAAGATTACCTAGTCTTCTGAGGTTGGAAATGTGTAAGGCCTTAGTTTTATACAATAAGCCTTTATTTGTATTCTATGTCAAAAAAAGAAAAGTTGATGTTTTACTCTGTGTATATCTTTATAATTATTTTAAAAGCAGCAGTCTTATATAGTTAATTAAATACTTTCACACTGCAATCTCAAGAAAAGGATTTTCGAAATTAGCCATGATCTGTGTCTTGACAAAATTTATCTATTTCATGTCCTTTTGTAGCAAGATAGAGCAAAACAGGTCAGAAAGTGTGCTTTTAAAATAACTATCACAAAAATACTGTCATAGAAACTTTGTTTAAAAGAATGGGCTCTCTTTAGTGTGTGGGAAACTTTCACTACTGTCACTGTATGTACACATATGATTTTTGAAATATAGAAAAGTAAGCTCTTTGTCTTTATCAGAGACAATTTTTTCCTGGCCACACATATAGTACCAGTACAATGCTTTTTGAATCTTTTGAATTGAACTGATATCTTTTTAAGTATCAGAATGCAAGTTTGACATGATGTTATTTTAATGTCTTCAAGTAAGCAATCTTAGCCTCAACACTAAGTTGTACATTGTACACTTGCTTTGGCGATACTTGAAAAACATTAAATTTGCTAGAATAAGGTGGATTCCTTAATTTCTTCCTTAATTCTACCCTAAAACATTATTAAATAACTTTTGCCCAGTACCTGGCAGAGGGGTAGTTTATTTCCAGCCCTGCCAGCTCCTTCCATCAGCTGTGTGGACCTCCCCGACAGTGACCCATTCCCCGCACACATCCCAACCCAGAATCCTGAGGGCAACACCTCCCAGCATCCCTCAGGACCTACAGTGTGGGACGGGGCGTGGTTTCCAAGGGCGCTGTTATTTTCCCCTTTCCCAGCACTCTGGACTCACATCTCAATCTCCATTTGTTGATAATCATCTCTCTCAATGTCAATGGTCTAAATGCACCAATTAAGAGACACAGAATGGCAAACTGGATTCAGAAACTGAACCCAACATTCTGCTGCCTACCAGAAACACATGTGAACAGTCGGAGCAAACAGAGACTCAAAGTCGAAGGGTGGAAAACAAACCTGCAAGCAAACAACTCCCTCAAAAAAAGCTGGGGTGGCCATACTAGTATCTGACAACATAGGCTTCAGGTTGAGAAAGATTAGAAGGGACAACATGGACAACATTTTAATAATCAAGGGATATGTACAGCAGGAATTAATTATACTTCTAAACATATATGCACCCAAGGAGGGACCAGCTAAGTACTTAAAACAACTGATAATAGATTTTAAGAAGGACATTGGGAGCAACACAATAGTAGGGGCTTCTTCGTGCTCAGACAGGAACTGGTACAGTCTCACTGTCACTCCTGGCAGTTTGCTTCCCTGGTCAGTCCTGAGAAATTAATGCAAAATAAAGAAAGTGAAGGGACAGAGAGTCACGGCTGTCAGAAAATATTAGAATTTGAGCTAGCAAAGATTTTACAAGTCATTCTAATTATACAGATGAAGGATAATCAATTGTAAATTTTATTAAGGCCAGTAAGTGGCAAAGCAAAGATGCAAACCTAGGATTTCTGGTTTCTAGCCAAGTGAATTGTCCAGTTCCAGGAGTATAGACAGAGGCTGAAAGTGTGGGAAAGCAGCGGGAGTGTTGTCTCTCCCTGACACTTTCCATCACAGACGCACAGAGATCAAATGGAGATTCGGGCACTGGAGCAACAGGTCTGACACAGGTGGCTCCATCCTACAGTGTGTGTAAGTTGTTTGATCACAATTTTAAGCTACAAATTGGCAACAACTCTAATAATCTTTCCTCAAAACCTCTTAGCTAGAAATAAAATTAGAACAACATGAGGAATTGGGAACTCCGGGACACCTTTTATTCAAGCCCACAAATGTAAGAAAAAGGTATGAAAAAAATTCTTTCACTGGGGGGCTGGAGCAATAGCACAGCGGGTAGGGCGTTTGCCTTGCACGCGGCCGACCCGGGTTCGAATCCCAGCATCCCATATGGTCCCCTAGCACCACCAGGTAATTCCTGAGTGCAGAGCCAGGAGTAACCCCTGTGTATCGCCAGGCGTGACCCAAAAAGCAAAAAAAAAAAAAAATTCATTCATTGAATGAATGAATCAAGTGCACCGGTTCAAAGAACACTAATAAACTCCTTAGGGTCTGCATTCTGTTAAGTGTCCATGGAATAACGTTCCCCCAGGGGGAGAACAGGTAGAAGTCATTGCCAATGTCAACTAGGACAGGGATTTGCATGGGGTGGTCAGTGCTCTGCCTCTGCCTCTGTGAGCAGCACAATGCTTTGGAGGGTCCCTGTTCAGCACTGGGAGCTGGTTGGCTGAACCCAGTGTCTTAAGACAACCCAGAGTGGGTGGGGGCTCCTTCACTCAGCATCACTCAGTCTCCCCTGGTGTGCACATCCCCTTCGGGGTCCAGACAATGGCTGGTCGAGCATCTCTCCCTCCAAATCTCAGTCTCCAAGCTCTATCTCAGGGGGCAGAGGTCTGAACCCCCTCTCACAACAACTCTGCCTTCATCTGACATTTTCTAACTCTGGAAAAGAGGCTTCCGAATGCTTTACCAAAAACTGTTTTTATTCATTTCCCACCTCCTATCAATATGGTTTTGACAGTAAACAAGATGTATATGATTGGTCATTTATGTTCATATACTGTTACAGATACTTTAATATTAGCATGAAATAGACTGTGTAACATCATTTGGGGGCCAGAGCAGCAGGGAAGGTGTTTGCTCTGCATGCAACTGATCCGAGTTCTATCCCTAGCACCCCATATGGTCCCCCAAGCCCACCGGGAGTGGTCCCTGAGTGCAGAGTCAGGAGAAAGGCCTGAACACCATTTGGTGTGGCCAAAAAAAACTTAAAAAAAAAAGAAAGAGGAGGAAGGAAGGAAGGAAGGAAGGAAGGAAGGAAGGAAGGAAGGAAGGAAGGAAGGAAGGAAGGAAGGAAGGAAGAAGAAAATCAATTTCATCTGAAATTTGAGAAAATAAGCCCCAAACTGCAATTGAGATCCTAGACTGGGCTTGCTGTTCCCGTGGAGATGATACAACTCTAGCTAAGAGGAACCAGTGCAGCGTCTATGATGATTCTCCTTTTAATTATTTTCTATTTATAAAGAACCATGATTTATAGTTATTGTAGTTAATAACTACAACACCAGTATTTCCACCAATGTCAGCTATAATTCTCCTTCTTTGGAAACAAGACACTTTTTTCCTTTGGAACCAAACCCACTGAAGATATATTTATTTATAATCTTGAATTTTAAACTGAGATTTTAAAATAGGCCCATAGTCATCTGGCCATCCCTCCCTCCTTAGGGTATCCCTCCTGTGCCCTTTAGAAAGGGTGCATGGAGAAAGGACCCATAGACCTCCCCTTCCCTCCCCTTCCCTCCCCTTCCCTTCCCTTCCCTTCCCCTCCCTTCCCTTCCCTTCCCCTCCCTTCCCTTCCCCTTCCCTCCCCTCCTCTTCCTTACTTTCCCTTCCCTTCCCTTCCCTTCCCTTCCCTTCCCTTCCCTTCTTCCCTTCCCTTCCCTTCCCTTCCTCCCTTCCCTTCCCTTCCTTTCCCTTCCCTTCCCTTCCCTTCCCTTCTCTTCCCTTCTCTTCCCTTCTCTTCTCTTCTCTTCTCTTCTCTTCTCTTCTCTTCTCTTCTCTTCTCTTCTCTTCTCTTCTCTTCTCTTCTCTTCTCTTCTCTTCTCTTCTCTTCTCTTCTCTTCTCTTCTCTTCTCTTCTCTTCTCTTCTCTTCCCTTCCCTTCCCTTCCCTTCCCTTCCCTTCCTTCCCTTCCCTTCCCTTCCCTTCCCTTCCCTTCCCTCCCCTCCCTCCCCTCCCTTCCCTCCCCTCCCTTCCCTCCCTCCCCTTCCCTCCCCTCCCCTCCCTTCCCTTCCCTCCCCTCCCCTTCCCTCCCTCCCCTTCCCTCCCCTTCCCTTCCCTTCCCTCCCCTCCCCTTCCCTCCCCTTCCCTCCCCTCCCCTTCCCCCTCCCCTCCCCTCCCCTCCCCTTCCCTTCCCTCCCCTCCCCTCCCCTTCCCTTCCCTTCCCTTCCCTCCCCTTCCCTCCCCTTCCCTCCCCTTCCCTTCCTTCCCTTCCCTTCCCCTCCCTTCCCTTCCCTCCCCTCCCCTCCCCCCTCCCCCCTTCCCTCCCCCTCCCTTCCCTTCCCTTCCCTTCCCTTCCCTTCCCTTCCCTTCCCTTCCCTTCCCTTCCCTTCCCTTCCCTTCCTCTCGTTTCCTCTATCCTCTACTCTTCCCTGTGTGTGTGAGTTATCTGACATAACTCAAAGTATGGGGAATCCAAGTGTGGGGAAATGCCTGAAAGTTAACTGTAGTTTACCAGTCAATTACAGAACTAACTCCTGCTCTAATAATTACCCTCCAGGGAACAAATTCACCCCTACCCATTGCTTCCTGTGTCTGATCCTCACAAACCCATCCCTCCCCACAGGTGTCCACTAGTAGGCTCTGCCCTGACCTTTCCCTCTGCTTCTTCCCTCTCCAGTTTATTTGGCCTCTATCCCCTAAAGACACTATTTCCTTCTACCTTCACTTTTTTAATGAGACATTCCCTGTATATTCCCAGTCCAGGGCCCTGGGGCTTTTAATCTCTTTTATCCTCCAGTTCTTCCTAGGGACGGAAATTTAGGATTTAGAATTGATTCCCGTGGAACCAGCAGCAGCAGGAGTAAGTGACAGAGACTGGAGGTCAATATCTCATCTCAGCACCCTGAAGGCTCCAGTATGCTTCTGGGCTCACTCTGGCTCTGGGTAGCAGCAATTATGAACTGAAGTTGTTGTTGTTATTGTTGTATATTTTTTATTTCTTAAAAAATTTACTAATTAAGATTTGTGGTTTACAGTGTTATTAACAAAGATTTGTCATGTACATGTTGCTTAATCACACTTGAAGCCAGTGCTCTCATTATAAATGAGGAAGAGCCTCTTTGTGAGTATGTTTAGGGAAACTATTCAGACACAGCAGCTGATGCAGGATAGGGCGCCCCCTAGTGTGCACAGCCTGTCCTGTTGCTGGGAGCCCTGGAGAACTCCTTGCTAGGAAGTACAATTCGGACTGAGTGTCTTTCAGCGCTATGGCCACACGGGGGCGTCTCTGCTCTGCTCGCTCCTACTTTGCAGGGAAGACTCAGGCTGACTCAGGCTGAGATGCTGACCTGGAGGAGGACACCCATGGGATGAAGGTGACTTCAGAGCAGTCCTGGGGTCAGGCTGGGTAGCCGGGCAGAGAGTTGCGGAAGGGAAACCTGTGGGGCCTTGTGCTGTGCCTGAGGTTCCATCATGGCCCCAGGGCCTCTTGATGCCAAACCTAGAAACTACAAGGGAACTTTCCTTCCACTCCCGGTTCCTTTTCTTAGGAACATTCTTCATCTTTTATCGCTACCACATTTCTAAAACCAATAAGTGCATGTCAGGACAGTATCACGAATCTCCACACACTATATTTGGATGTTACTGTTTTCTTTTCTCTCCTAGGATCCCATCCCAGGATCATTCATGCGGAGTGAGGTTCCAGTCATGTCTCCTGAAGGCGCCTCCAGCTGAGTTGGGTTCGCTCTCCTTGTCTTGGATGATGTGGCATTGTAAAGAGGCTGCTCTGATATACATCGGAGAAAGCCCCTCAGTTTGGGTGTGGTGGTCAAGGCTAGTGGTGTGGGGAGCCCACAGACACAGTGTCATTCTCAACAGCACATCAGGGATTGAAGGAGCCACTTGGTCATCATTAACAATTGTCACCCTCACCCCGTAATTTGACATGTTCCTCAGTTTGTCCCTTTGAAGATTCATGTTTTATTTTATACATACGAGCATATTTATGTATAGGATATATATTTATATATAACATATTTATAACACACTTTTATATTTTTACATATTTATATGCATATAAATATGTTATATAGATGACACACACATATATATATGTATATATCTCGGAGAGCCTGGGAAACTACCTAGAGTATCCTGCCCACACAAGCAGAGCCTTGCAAGCTACCTGTGGCATATTCGATATGCCAAAAACAGTAAAGGTAGGTCTCATTCCCCTCACCCTGAAAGAGCCTGCAATCCTCGGGAAAGATGAGTAAGGAGAGGTTGCTAAAATCTCAGGGCAGGAAGAATAGAGAAGTTACTGGTGCCCGCTCAAGTAAATCAATGAACAACTGGATGACAGTGATACAGTGGTACAAACATATTTATTGCAGTAGTTAAAGTGACGTATGTAGTGTTAATGTACAGTTACTGCATCTCACCACCGAAGTGACTTATAACATCCAGCAAGTCCTTATATCATTTTTTTTTGGATTTTCTTGCCATTTGAAACATTCAATTTTGTTTGTTTATTTTGGTGTCACACCTGGGCATGCTCAGGGTTTACTCCTAGTGGGACTCAGGGGGACCATATGCGGTGCTGAGGATTGAACCTTGGTCAGCTGCATGCCAGGTAAACACCCTACTCTCTGTACTAAAATTCCTGGCCATGCTCTTCAGAATATTTTTAACTTTCTTTGATGTGAATACTTTTTAAAGTTACTTTAAATACTTTAAATGTTATGGTAATTAGAAAACAGTTGTCAGATCATACTCAACTTCTGTTACTCCACATTCTACTCTATCATCATTACCTTTCACTGAACTAAATTTTATTTGCTTTTGCACTGCCAGGATGGAACCCTGCCTGCATACATGGAAGGCACATGCTCCACCCCTGAGCCACATCCCCAACCTCACGGAACTAGCTTAGCTTTCCTGTCTAGAAGGGGAGGCTAGATTGAGTGTCTGGAATGTTGCTCAGTGTAGGCGGCCTGACCTGCAGATACGAGGGCATCCCACATGCCTCATGTGGTCCCGGTGGCACTGTGTGTGTGATCCCGGCCCCATAACAAAGAAGGGCTCTATCTTTCACACCACAACCAAGTGTGCAGGAGCTCCACAACTAAATGATGTTCTCTTCTGACCACCACAACTGAAATGTGTGAGAGCATTGCAAGTGTGTGACCCCAGCAACCACCACAACCAAGTGTGTGAGCACCAGTAAAGGCACCAACAGCAGTGCCGACAAAGGGAAGGAAGGAAGAGAAATGAATCAGCAATAAAAGAATGGTTTATTCTACCTTCTTAAGAGCATCAGGCCTTACAAGATGCCCAGGGGCCAGTGAGGTGCCTTAGCTCAGGGGGCTGGGGCGCAGGCTGTGTGTGCTGCCAGCCCTGGCTCACCCAGACTGGAAGGTCCCCTGGGGACCCCTGGGAACAGCCCCAAAACACAGAGCCTGGAGTGACCCTGAACACAGCAGGGTGTAGTACCCCCAGCACCAAATGACCAGACAGATAAAGCGAGAGAGATCCCACACCAGCTCCACAGGAAACAGCGACCTGAGACATGGGGGAAAGGTCTGTGTGTCCTAGTGACAGTAGCTGTAGCCTCGTGTCTATGGCTACTTTGTTGCACTTTCCTCTAGTCTGTTCCATGTCCTCTCCTGCTGTCCCATGTGGGACTCTGAGCCCAGCAGAGTCCAGCTCTGCTCTCCCACAGGCCATTTCCCATCAGGTCACTCTCTCACCTGTAAGGACTGTCTTATACCCTCTTCCCTGGGCCAACTAGTCAGGTACCTCCCCATCCTCCACATTCATGAGATGAGTTTATTTCACTCTTTATTTACTTTCTTAGGTTTTTGGCTGCAACTGGCTGTGCTCAAGGATCACTCCTGGCAGAGCTCAGGTGACTATATGGAGTGTCTGGGATAGGACCCTGGTCAGTGGTGTGTCAGGCAAGTGCCTTACCCATTTTTCTCTCTGTCTGGTCCCTGTATTCACTTTCCCCCAGAATAAACTGTGTCTCAGAGAGAACAGCTCCATCATCTCCCCACTCTCCACATCAGGACCTGGATGTTCTTTCCCCACAGTGATGGGGCAGGACCATAGTCCTGCCCGACTAAGGCACAGCTCAGCTTGGGACAGGACTGGGTCCTAATACATAAACTAAGTAAGTCAAAAGCTTCCAAGACACGCCACTGTCAATCCATGTCCTTTTCCACCTGCTGTCTCGTGCCTCCCATACTGGTGCCCAGATGGACCCAAGGGCCTACCCGTGAGAGCCTGGATCCTGCTGTCCACTATGCTATTCTCCTGAGACAACTAGTTTTTAGTCCATATCTCACTTACTTGCCTTCTGATTTTTTACAAAGAACATAAAGAATGATTTTAAAAGCCTAATACATCTACAAAGCTTGAGGTTTCAAATATTCATACCATTTCTTGAAACAACTGGTTTTTTCCTTTTATTAAATCTCTCCTCGTTATCCAGGTTGACTATTTACAATTATATGACACAATTAATAAAAAGTTAGTCCCAGTCATCATAGCTCCATCATCCTAGTCTCATCATAGACCTCGAAGAACTCCTCTTCCAGTCCTCATCTTCGTCATAGTCCCCTCTTACCCCTTACCTCGTATTTATATAGAAACCATGATACACATAGGTGGGGTTGAACATTATCATAACAACAGAGTTGTAAAACCACTCCTTCAGGGGAAGTTTTAGGAGATTAACTCTAGGACAAAATCTCCTCTGAGGGTTCAGCACTCCAGATTACTAGGAGATCCACCCAAGGGCGAGATTCCATCCAGGGTGTATTGCTTTCTCCTTTCCTCAGCTAGAAATCCATTTAATCAATCATAGTGAATTTACTTCTTAAAATATTTCTAGTCACTTTGTATGAACACAGTAAGACACATATTAAGCTTAAAGTTTGGCTTTTCCTAGGGACATCTCACTATATATCCCAGACCACAGTATTCAGGCCAGGTTAGTCTTTCCTAACCCCAGCAAGGTCCTTATTCAGTTACTTCTTTTTGGGTCATGACAGAGTTTGTTCCATGACCATGCTCTAAACTTATTATACTTATGGCACTTAGCTTGTCCCCTTTCAATGCCAGGGCAGGTTACAGCTTGCCCTGGGTCCATCCAGTCCCTTGGTCGGGACCCTCCTTTTGGGGGTGTTTAGGAATTAAGGGCAAGTGAGGCTTAAGTCAGGTAAATATAATGGATGCCCAGGAGTAAAAATTATTTGGGTCAGTTAACTCCCATGTTACAAAGCATAGCATCAACTGTCTTCCTGTGTCTGTACAAAAAGGACATTGCTAAACCATGCAAGTGACATAAAGGAAAGAGAAAAGCGATATAAGATTATTAGTGCTGATGGAATTGGTGTGCCTCAGGGGCACTGTTGTGGGAGTAACTCAATAAAACTAAACTCCCTACGGAAGGAGCAAGGACAGCCCATTGTTACCCAACACTGACCGTGCTCAGAGGCCCTGGGGTGTGGTGTCCCCTCGGTCAGCCACATGCAAGGCAAACCACCTTAATCTCTGCGCTCTCTCTCAGACCCCTTTTTCAGGATCAGCTTTTAGAAAAAAGAACTAGAAGATCTCAACACTTTATGATCCTTAATTTAAATCACCAAATTCTGTTTCCAAAGGGTTGTAGCCATTTGCCAGTGATAACTGAGTGGGAGCTCATCGGTTACTTGCTGCTCGGCTTCTTGTTACTTCGGGTTTACTCCTTGCTGTAGAGATGATCAATCCTGACAACCTAGCCAGAGTGTGAGATAAAGAATCATCTTGTGGGTTCACATTCTTTCAGGGGTGCGATGGGCACTGGCCTGCTTGGGGCTCCCTGGTGAAGGAGTTCTGTGTGTACCAGGGAATATAGTTCACTTAAAGCGTCCTCAGGACTGGAGAGAGTCCTCAGTGGGCTGAGTGTTTGCGTGCAGGACGTCTGGATTCCAACTCTGGCTCCACTAAAACTGACCCCTGAGCACTGCTAAGACTGGCCCCAAAACAAACACATCATCTCCACAAAAATGTCCTTTATAGCTCATTTGAAGGATAGTATTGAAAGGTGGTAAATTCTTCTTTCATTTTTTATCTCTGCAAGTCAAGCATCTAAAACTTTAATTTTGTAGGCACAATCAGATTTTTATCAACGATTCTATGTGTTCTTTGACTCCCTGCTTTGCTTGCTTTGTTTTCATTCTAGGAATATTTTCTTTCTCCATCAGTAGATATACAAGAACAGGTTTACCACCTTCAAAAACTCCATCACACTTTAGAAATACTGGTCACTTGCAAGCTTTTCATTCATCTTCAACATGAGCTGCTTTTTTCTTTAACACAGCAAGTATTTCTCTATTCTTTAGTTACATGAAAGTATCTCCTATTCTCAAATTGTTACAGCTAAGGTATAAGATGTACCAGTTGTTACACTTCCTAACTTCCTGAAAGTTTTCTTTCACTGAGTCTTTGGTTCTCCTATATAAAGAGAACATAGAGGGGCTGGATAGTACAGCAGGCACGGCACTTGCTCTGCACAGAACTGACGCTATTTCAATCCCTGACACCCTATATTGTCCCCCAAGACTGTCAGGACTATGGCCCATAAACTAAATAGAACGATTAATTTGAGCCAAATTAACCATCTAGATTATAGCTGTGTAGATCAAGTACTGTTACTCTGCCAGTAATATCGCTGTGATTGGTGGGTTTCTCTGCTGTCATTGCTTTAGTGCCTGGGACCCCACACTTGGTGGCAGGAATGTGGGAATGTCCTTACGCCTCAGGACAGTGCCAGGACACAAACCAAAGCCTTGTGCTTGCAAAACACAGGTGCCCTGCTATTGAGCCCCACCAAAATTGCTATGTTTGGGGGGCAGCTGAAGCAGTAATACAGTGGGTAACCCGCTTGCCTTTCATCAGCACACCGGGTTCAATCAGTTCGATCATTGGCATTCCATAATGTTCCCAAGCACCGCCAGGAGTGACCCCCTGAGAGCTGATGAATATGGCCCCCAAACAAGAATCGCTGTGTTCCAGGGTCTCTGCCAGGCTGATCGTAGTGGGTCTGACGGGTCCTCGTGCTCCAGATTGCCAGTGCCCAGTCCCCAGTGTGGGTCTCAGCCCTAGCCGGGGACTCTTTCTCTAGGGAAAGAAGTCTGACAGCCTTTCTAAATCAGACTTGGCCTCAGCTGTAAGGGGGAGAGTATGAAAGACTTCCTGTTTAGAGACTCAAAAAGGACTTTTTTCCCTAAAGAAAGGGAGAGATGGGAGTGATGACTTAGCGGGCTGAGCACCTGCTTTCAGGAGCCCCCCAGCACTGCTCGGGGCTGGGGGAGCAGAAACAAGTCTGAAAAATCACTGGTATAAGTGTATCAGAAATCATAGAAATGTGTTATCATCTCTTGGGCCTTTTGTTTTGTTTTTTGTTTTTGTTTTTGGGTCACACCTGGCAATGCACAGGGCTTACTCCTGGATCATGCACTCAGGAATAACTCCTGGCCGTGCTCAGGGGACCATATCGAACCCGTGTTGGCTGCATGCAAGGCAAACACCCTACCCACTGTGCTATCACTCCAGCCCCACTTGCCTCTTCTGGACTCTTGCTTTTATGCATCCATCTCCCTGTTTAACATTTACTCAGGCTCACCTGAGTAAACCACCTGTTTACTGATGAACTGAAATGAACTGAATCCATCTGTTCATTTTGAGGCAGTTCAGTTTGAGATTGCTTGTCAAAGAAAACAGTCATCTCTGGGTCTGGTAGGTGTCTGTAAGTTTACCGCTTTCTTGTCTGGCCGGAGTTTACTCTTGCTGATGTGTTGGCTGTTAGTCAGTGTTGCCCTTGTAAGCTTTAGACCACCAGAAAAGCTTGATCTCCAAGTGGCTTGCTTTTCTAAAAGAAGTCCTTTTCTTTCTTTCTTTCTTTCTTTCTTTCTTTCTTTCTTTCTTTCTTTCTTTCTTTCTTTCTTTCTTTCTTTCTTTCTTTCTTTCTTTCTTTCTTTCTTTCTTTCTTTCTTTCTTTCTTTCTTTCTTATTTTAAGATCCTGTGTAAAATATTACAAACAAAGCCCTCTTGATGAGCAACACGTCTTCCAGCTACCTGTCAGACCAACCGCCTTAAAGGATTTGTACCAGAGGTAAATGGCCTGGGCCTCATGTGGTCGTTTCCGTGTTGGTTCCAGGGGGCTCTGTGTCTGGTGGGCTTTTCCTGCCTCTTCCCCAGACCTTTCTCTGCACGCCGTCTCAGCTCTTGTCGTTCTCTTCCTTTGTAATCTCATCTAGATGGAACAGGAGGAAGGGCAGGCTGGTAAAAGAGACGGACAGGAAGTGATCCGGATAAGGGCAGAATGAGAGGTGTGGTGATGGCTCTGTCCTCCGCAGACACTGAGGAGCCACACTGGGCCCCTGGCTCTGTTGGCCCGAAATCTGTCCTATTCAAACCTCTCCTTCCTCCCTCCTCTCTTCACTGCTCTACTCGCCCATCAGCACCCTCAGAATGACTTAGCAGATGTCACCAGTGACCTTTGAGGGTGGGGAGATGGCTAATGCTCAGGCTCTGTGTCTCATGACAGCAGGAATGAGCCCTGAGTAACTCACTGGGAAGCGCCCCAACCCCACACCCCCACTCAAAGTGGGTTTGGTGGGGCCGAGGGGTGGGGGGTGGTTCACCAATTCTCCGTCCTTTAATAAAGAGATTGTTAAAAGACTTTCAGCACTCAATGTTTGAACTTGGGCCGTCTGTCATTCTGTCATGTGGAGATCTGTCTTACTTTGATTCAACCCCTCACTCTACTCCCAAGACTGAGAATACTCCTCCTCCTCTTCCTCGTCTTCCACCTCTTCTTCCTCCTGTTTCTCCTCTTTCTCTTCCCCTTCCTTTCCCTTCTCTTCCTTCCTTCTCCTCCTCCTCCTCCCACTTGGTGCTGGGCACTGGGTCTGGGACATGCGTGACGTGCTCTACCCCTTGAGTTACAGTCCCGCCGAGAGTCCCTCCCCGGTGCTTCCTCTGCCCGCCTCATCTGAGTTCTCACCGGAACTGTCCCCTGCGCTCTCTTCTCCGTCTGATTGATTACTTTTCTGCTCAACCTGTCACTTGCCTGGGGCTTTCAATAGTGACAACTCGAATCTCTGTTGTGCTCTCGAGCGGGATGGCCCAGTTTGGGTGCCATGAGGTGTCACAGCACCAGTGTCCCATAGCAGTGCAGACTCTGCACCAAGGCCCTTCCTGACTCAGGCTCAGTCTCCACTCAGGCGACCAGTGCCAATATCCACTTAATGCCCCGAACAGCACCAGGATATGACGTGTCACTCACATCCCTTACCACCCCTGTACCCGCTTCCTCCTTGTAGACTCCCTTCTTTTCACAAACCCCACTGTAACAGGTCGAGTCATAAATTCACAGAAGCCAGAAGTCAAAGCAGTTCACTGGCAGTACATATGTATTTGATGCTTCATATATTTGAGGCTCAGGATTGATTCCTGTACCCCAAGACAATAACCCCACAAACAATAAAAAAAAAAAGTCTTTTTTTTTTTTTTGCTCATACTCTGCCACTGAATGGTAACTGGGGGAAATAGAAATCTTTTTTAACCTTGTCATTTGGAAGACTGACTTCAGGTCGGTGCATGTCTCGAGAGTCTGGCGATGTTGTTATTATCAAAGACCGCTGAACCCACTCACCCGCAGCAAGGATCTGGGTGCTGACAAAGCAAGTTTCCAAGGCTTTGGCGTGCCAACTTTCCACCTAATCCAAGCGAAGGAACAGTGCCCTCGGGGCTGGAGCGATAGCACAGCGGGTAGGGCGTTTGCCTTGCATGCGGCCGACCCGGGTTCGATTCCCAGCATCCCATATGGTTCCCCTGAGCACCGCCAGGAGTAATTCCTGAGTGCAGAGCCAGGAGTAACCCCTGTGAGTAGCCCGGTGTGACCCAAAAAGCCAAAAAAAAACAAACAACCAAAAAAAGGTGCCCTGGTCAGTTTGCTCTTTTTTTTTCCTTTTCTATTTGAAATCACTTTTGAACCATATAAGAAATTAGATCTTGAGGTTTTATTATTTTTTGAGAGACATAGTCTGCAGTGCTCAGGGCTTACTCCTGGCTCTGCTCTCAGGGATCACTCTTGGCAGAGGCTCTGGGGATCAAATGGGATCAAATGGATGCCTGGGACTGAACCTGGGTTCAGTGAGGCATGTGAGGCAAGCGCCCTATCCAGCTCAATTTTAAATTATTTTATTATTTTTTTAAATTTTAAATTATTTTAAAATCTCACTTGGAACCAGTGGCATTTGGTTAGTTGTGCCTTTGGTAAGAAAAAGAGGGAAATTATGTAGTCTGATTTGCTTAACGGTTTTCATATATGTTTAAAAAATAGTCTTTGTTTGCATTGACGCACATTTAGAATAACATTTCATTCCAAGTCTTTGCTGCCAGCATAACCAAAATCTCACATTCTGGCATGATGTGACCCAGTCATGCCCTAATGTGTTGGAACCAATTTCAAGGCCTGCCAATCCCCTTCTGAACAGCAGAGAGAGGGGGGCTGTGCGTTAGGGCCCGAGACCTCCAGCCAGGCTCTCCCGACCCCGCCTTTCTCAGGCAGGCAGAGAAGCTGGTTGTCCAAATCTGCTCCCAGCCACCCTGCTCTCCAGCCCAGAACCAGCACCAGGCCCCGTCAGCCCGACCTCTCTGGGGCTGGGGAAGCCACTGGCTGCCATGATCCTCTTGTAGAATTCGGCAGAAGCCTGGGGGTAGCGCGCGCGGCGTATTTCTGTTGTTCAAGTCAACGTAGAAGAATCCGTATTTCTCAAAGAGTTCATCCCCCCACTCCTAGGTATCCAGCAGAGGCCACGCAGTGTACCCTTCCTGGCTGCAGAGACATGGGCTTTCAGTTTTATTTATTTCTGCCATATCCCCAGGCAGACTCCACTGTCTCAGGAAGGACCTCACCAAGATATAATCTGCTGAAAATTCGGGTATACGGGTTTTGTGACTGAAATCTCCAGTATTTCCCAGAGTTTGTTTGGGCTGCCTGCCCCACTACCTAATACACATGGAGGCATGGCAGTCACCCCCACAAACCAACTCCAGTGCGACCCTGTAAACTCTATTACTGGCCTTGCTTCAGAGACCCAGGGATACATTTCCAAAGACTTCAAAAGCCAGAGATGCATTTGAATTGCTTCATGAAAGGAGGGGATAAGGCAGATGGAATAGAGAAGGGATCACTAAGAAAATGATGGCTGGAGGAATCAGTTGGAGATGCATGCCGAAAGTAGATAATGGGCCAAACATGATGACCTCTCACTGTCTGTGTTGCAAGCCATAATGCCCAAAAGAAGAGAGAGAGTATGGGGAATATTGTCTGCCCTAGAGGTAGGGGGCGGGTGGGAGGGGGGGGGTATACACGGGATATTGGTGTGGGGAATGTGCACTGGTGAAGTGAAGGTTGTTTGATCATTGTGAGATTGTAACCCAAACATGAAAGCTTGTAACTTTCGCAATAATAGTTATTATCTCAGTGATTTAGTAAAATAATAATAATAAAAAAAAAGCCAGAGATGCAGCAGCGAGTTCTGGTCGACACCACAGGGCGCCCCCTAGTGTGCACAGCTAGGAGCTCATGGAGAGCTCCCTGCTAGGAATCACAATTCGGACCGAGTTGTCTTTCTCTGCTGTGGCCACACGGAGGCGCCACTGCTCTGCTCTCTCCTACTTTGCAGGGGCGGGGCTGTGGCTTGACTCAGGCTAAGATGCTGACCTGGAGGAGGATATCCATGGGATGAAGGTGCCTTCAGAGCAATCCTGGGGTCAGGATCAGGATCAGGAACTCGCTGCTGCATCTCTGGTTTTTGATGTCTTTGGGGATGTAGTCATGGGTCTCTGAAGCAAGGCCAGAAATAGAGTTTACAGGGTGGGCTGGAGTTGGTTTGTGGGGGTAACTACTAGTGATTCCACGTGTATTGGGAAGTGGGGAGAGATAGTCCCAACCAACTCGGGGAAAGCCTGGAGATTTCAGTCACAAAACCCCCATCCCTGAATTTTCAGCAGATTATATCTTGGTGACGTCTGTCCTGACACAGTGGAGTCAGGCTCAGGATATGACAGCAATTTTGGATTGTGGAAGCAAGTTGTTGCTTGGGGCTCTGCTTGGGCAGGCACAGACCAACCTGTCTCCCTCTGATTTCCCTCAGTTGGTTCAGCTATGCACGGGTCCGAGATTAATTGCAGCTTTTGATCTCTTTTGAGATTTCTCTCTGGGTCTCTGAAATAAGGCCAATAAATGAACTTATATAGCTGAGTCAAAGGTGCTTTGTGGGCGTGGCTCCCACATACCTAACTTTTGGCTGTTCTATTTCTTCATAAACTTGGTCCCAAGTGGTTGGGGTCCAGCCAAAGGCACAGTGGCAATTTTAGGGTGTCAGGCAGTCTGAAGACACCATCGGGCTGCTGATGCACTCACCCCACAGGTACAGGTTGACCCGTTCGTGGCATCACACCCCCCAGGAGAAAAGATGTTGGGATATTTTTCCCATCTAGAATAAGACCCCTTAACGCTGATGGGAGAATGAAAAGACCCAGAAAAGGGGAGCAAGGCCTGTGCTGCCTGGAGGCATCAGCCCTGGGCACTGGTCTTGAGTTTCCAGATTTCCAGGTTTGGGAGGTAGCTTGTTACAACACATATTGTAAATTTTAGTTCATATTGCTTGTTACAACACCCAGACTGAAAGGACCCCTGAACACCCTGGGAGCAGCCCCCAAGCACAGAGACTGGGGTAACCCTGAGCACAGCAGGGAGTAGTTCCCCCACATGCCCCAAATGAGCAGATACCAAGAAAGGGAGAGACACTGCGGGAGCTCCACAGATAACAGCTCCTGAGACATGGGGAAGGTCTGTGTGTCCTTAGTGACAGTAACTGCACCCTCGCACCTCTGCCTACTTTGTTGCACTTTCCACCAGTCTGCTCCATACCCTGTCCTGCTGCCCCATGTGGGTCTCTGAGCCCAGCAGAGTCCAGTCCTTCCCAGACAGTCACTCTCTCACCTCTGAGCGTTGCCCCACTTCCTCCTCCCTCTGCCAACCAGTCAGGTCCCTCCCCATCGCCATGCTCAGATGATGAGTTTATCTGATGTTCTATTCTGGTTTTTGGGTTTTGGATCACACCTGGCTGTACTCAGGGATTAGTCCTGGTGGGGTTCAGGTGACCATATGGGGTGTCAGGGATAGAACCCTGGTCAGTGATGAACAAGGCAATCACCTTATTCACTTTCCAATCTGTCTGGTCCCCATATCACTTTCACCCCGTATAAACAGAGTCTGAGGAGAGAACAGATCCATCATCTCCCCACTCTCTCATCAGAACCTGGATGCTCTTTCCCCCCAGGGAGGGGCAGGACACCAGTGGTCCTGCCCTGTCCAAGGTGGCCTCAGCTTTGAACAGGATTGGACCCTTAAAGAGATACTAAATAAATCAAAACAAATGCTTCCAATTTACCCCACAGTCAGCCCCATGACCTATCCCACCTACTGTCTCATGTATCCTATATTGGGTGACCAAAGGGAGCCCCAGGCTCGCCCAAGGAAGCCTCAATCCCCGCTGACCACATCCACTTATAATCCTCATTAACACATCAGATTTGTGTCCATATAACACCAAAAAATTGAAATTTTATTTTTACCATATGGATATTAAACATGTGATTTCAGAATTCTAATACATCTATAAGGCTTTAGGTCCCAATATTCATGTATCCCCATTTCCTGAAACAACAAGTTTTACCCTCATAATTTCTGCTCATAATTAGCTGACACAATTGTTAAAAATATCAGCCCTACATATTTGGTTAAAGCTTATTATTTCCACATATATCACATAGAACAACAGATTAAAGGCAGGAAAAAATATGAAAACCCAGCTAGCTTCTGATGAGACAGAGAAGACACTTCGAATACACACAGTGTAAAGGATTCACTCTTCCACAACACCATTTATGTTCTGAGTTAGTTTTGTTCATTTTTCTTCTTATTTGGGGTGGGGACTTCCAAGCAGTACTCAGGAGGCCTCTGAGTGAGCTCCAGGTTCTCCAGTGCCACACCTGTGGTGCTCTGAGGCCCGTGTGTGCCACACAGAACTAGCTGCATGTGCCCCTTAACCCCTGGCACTTTTTTTGAGGGGAGACTTTCTGCAAGCACCATGGTTTACAAAGTTGTTTGTTTCACAGTTGCTTCAGGAAGTCCATGTTCCAAAGCCGATTCCACCACCAGTGTGACCTTCCCTTCAACCAAAGTCCCCAGTTTCCCACCCAGCCCCTCAGCCTGCCCTGTAAGCAGGCACAAAGAAATTTAGTTCAACACATGCTTGTTACAACACATGCTAGAACATAAAAATTATTCCAGCATTAAATAATTCCCTTGTAGTGGCATTTCTTGCTGGGATGAACAAGGTGGCACTTGAGTTCTAGCTCTCTGAGGTCGCACAGGTGGACTGGCTCTCTGAGGTCGCACACACACTCTGGCTCTGAGGTTGCACATGTCAGCTGTTGTGTTGGCACACTTGACTGTGTTGCTCATTATTTTGGTCTCACACACTGGCATTTCCTCCCCACCCACAAGCCTGACCCCCTAGGAGGCACAAAATAATTTACTTTATATTGATTTTTACAGGAAAAAGGTATTGGGAAATAGATCAATAGGAATCTGTGGGGGTCCCGTCCTGTCAGGCAGGGAGGACCCTTTGTGGGGTTGAGGAGGGGATGCAGCCGAATGAACAGACACAGAGCCAGAAAGCAGCAAGAAAGAGGAGAGAGCTTTATTCCACTGGCAGCTACAGCATTTATACTTGCCTGCTGGGAGGCAGTGGTATGGTATTCGTACCCGGACCCCGGTACAAGCAGTAGTCAATCACAGATCGTGACATGTCCATTTATCATGTCAGGCACAGGTATCGGCTAGTGTAAACAATGGTGGAACAGTAAGGTCAGTAAGGTCAGCAATGGCAACCTTGTTACAGGAATTTTAAGTAAGCCCCTGTTTGAGAAGAGCCAGGCTCTGTCTTACTTGAAGATAAGAGCCAGGATTGTAAAATGGTTCCCTACATCTCCCTCTGTTTTGTTTTAAATTAAATGTGGTCAGAGGAGGCATTGTCCAATGTCCCTTGTGACACAAAGACTCCATTTTTGCAGGGAGAGGAAGGAAGGGATGATTGGGTCTATGCAGGGGGCTCCTCATAGGCCCCATCAGTCCCTGGTCTTGGAGTAACCTCTATGCTATACCGGAATACCTCACAGGGAGCCGGGCCCGGGTATCAGCCCTCCCTTGCAGTGCTTTGCCTGGCAACCTGATCCACTAGAAGAAATCCTTGGGAGCCCAGCATCCTCAAGGCAAAGAACTGGGGGAAGATGAGGTAAAAATCTGAACAGGGGTGTCAGCGTCCTGCAAATCAAGTCGATGATAGTGAACCTGAATAGGTTTTGCTTGCAATTCCTGGATCTGACGTCTCACAAAGCTAGTCATTCTGTTAACAATACAAGGTCCAAAAGTAACAAGTAAAAGAAGGGCTGTTAGAGGGCCTAAAAGTGGTAAAAGATATGGAAGGTTACCGCCCCACATGCTCCAAAAGGGGTTCTCGTAATGTTCTCTTCTTCTTGAGTCAAGGTCAGCTTGGTGTTTGCGGATGCGATCTCAAACAATACCTGATTTATTAGCATAAAAGCAACACCTCTCCTGCAGGACCACGCAAATCCCCCCTTTGTCTGCAGTCAATAGGTCAAGGCTGAGGCGGTTTTGAAGAACCACCTCCACCAGCGAGTCCAACTGGTCCTGAATGTCCTGTACGGACTGATATACCATTTGCACATCGTCAGCCAGCTGCTGTGAGAGGTGACTCTAAGATTGGAGGGCGACACCCATCCCAGCTGAACCAGTGTCCAAGGCACCAGAAACACCTAGCCCGAGCATCAGTGGGATGAATTGGACTGCTTTGGTCATTCTGTGGACCAGGGTGTCGAAGCTGGGGAGCAGAATGGGCGCGTCACCTGGGAGAATGTCGATGTCAGGGAGCAACAGGGCCAATGAACAGGAGCCGGTCCAATTGGTGGGTAAAAAGGGGAAAGCCAAATTTCCACTGCAAACAAAAACTTGACCCGAAGGTGGACATAACACAGCGGAATTGACAGGTCTAACAGTGGTACAATTCCAACTTGTAATTTTGCCAACATCAATCGCAAAGGAGGTATTGAGGAAGGGGCTTTCTATACAGGTGGCAAGACTGGGAGAAATGGGCATCACCTTGAAAGGGGATCCTTTCGTGCAATTGTCAGGGGAAGTGGATTCAAGGGTAAGGTTAATTGGCAGGGCCAAGGGCCAGGGGTCTCCTAAAGCAGGGCACAGCCAGCAATCAGAGGCAAGGCTGGGGTTAGTTGCATTCAGGAGCGACAGGGTGGATGCAATTAGGTGCTCAATTCTAGGGTCTAAATCAAGGGGCCTGGCTCATGGGCGCGGGAGAGGATTGTAACCTATGGGAGGTTCCACGGCTCGAATGATTTGCTCAACCTGATTGTTAACAAGGGAAGTGCGAACTTGGTCATTGGGGCTATCATCTGTGATGTGTATGGGTGGGGTTTGTGGCCAGCAGACAGTTGTCCCTGGCTCGGCAGAGCAAGAGGCAGAAACATACTTCTGCTTTGTGTTGGTGGCCTCAAATACACCACCAAAGGAGCCGTCACTGCGGGCTATGCTGACGGCCATAAAATAGGGTTGGCCATCAAGAGAACAAGTGGAGAAAGAGAAATAACAAGAGGAATGGAACTCAACAGCCTCGTGCAATCAGCGGGGCACTGGCTCCCTGCCGGAACAAGCTGTGGTTTTTGCATGCATACCCAGGTTTGTACAAAGCCTCCAGAAGAGGAGAAGAGGAGGAGCGCATTTGAAGGTAAGCAGTCTTATCTCCACAGTCAATTCTGGACGTGTAGACTGTGACACCCTCCTTTGTATAGCTGCCGCTGCAGTCGCTGGTCTGCCATAAAGGTGCACTAGAAGAGCGTTGGGATCAAGTGGTTTGAGACCGGCTTCCAGAGGGGTCAAAAGGCATGACAGCATCAACAGGGTTCCCAGGTGCTGGTGCAGAAAGACCCACGTTGTCCTGCGGAAGCACCACAGGGCCAGCGTCATCCGGTCCATGATGCATGCGTGACTGGGTTATTTGCAGTTTCTGGGGGAGAGAGAGAAAACATCTCAGAGCCTTCTCTGGCTCTGGATGGAGTTCCTGAATCAACCTGTCTGAGCAGTGTCAGGCAGCCAACGGGCAGTGTCTCCCTCTATATCAAATATGCAGGCTGATCCTCGACCCCATATAAGGACCGGATCAGGGCCTTTCCATAGGCCACTTAAAGGGTCCTTCCATCTTACTTTTGCATAGGAGGGGCTGGTGGAAGTGTGCCAGAAGTGGTCTGCAGCACTGCGGCTCTGTCTAATATAAGAAAGTTTATAACAAACAAGGCATGGGATAGTAGCGTCTTGGGGGAAATAGAGGCTGGGTATAGCTCCTTTTCTGTCCAGAGCTTCTGAATATATGATTTGAGTGTGAGATGGGCTCGCTCCACTATCCCCTGCCCTTGAGGGTTATAGGGGATCCCTGTACGATGGGAAATCTGCAGCTTCCTACAAAAATGCTCAAAATTCTTACCAGTGTATCCTGTGCCGTTGTCTGTTTTTATTAACTGCGGTTTGCCCAGTACAGAAAGATAGTACAAGACATGAGCAACGACATTTTTTGAGGCCTCTCCAGTCTGGGCTGAGGTGCAAATAAACCCACTGAAGGTGTCAATGGTCACATGCACATATTTAAACTGCCCGAAGGAAGGAATATGAGTGACATCCATTTGCCAGATGGCATTAGGGACTAGTCCTCAGGGATTGACCCCTAAGTGAGGCACGGGTAGAAGGGATACACAGGAAGGGCACTGACGCACAATATGCTGTGCCTGCTCACACGTGATTTTAAACATAAACATAAATCCAAGTTTGCACATTTAGGTGGTGAAGGGCATGTGCAACTGTGCCCTCCTGTAGCGGAGCTGTTTTTAGAGTTAGTGCTGCGAAGGATTGGGTGGCCAAATCTGCCAAGTGATTGCCTGTCGCCAACGGCCCAGGGAAGTTAGTGTGGGCACGAAGATGGCCTATGAAAAATGGAGCTCGCCGGGAGCGAATACACTGTTGGATTTGCAAAAACAATAACGTTGTGGAAGAGGAGGGCTTTATGTAACTAATGGTCTCCAGTAATGGTATGGAAAAGGCACATAAGCACTATCTGTGTATAAATTGAAAGGGAAAAGGGAGAAATTTTTAAAAACCATTAGAACAGCCGTGAGTTCAACCAGCTGAGCAGAGGACTCCTTTGTGGAAAAGGAAACAGTCTCATCCTCACAGACATAGGCAGCCTGGCCGTTAGAGGATCCATCAGTGAAAATCACTTTAGCCTCAGGAATTGGGCTGGACTTGGTGACAATGGGAAAAACCCATTGATGTAAAGCCATAAGTTGTATCAACTTATTGGGAAGATAATGATTATCTAAAATTCCTGAGAAGGAAGCACAGGCAATGGGCCAGTCATCGGCATTTTGGAGAAGCCAGTCTAAATGCTCCTTATTATAGGGTTGAATAACAGAAGCTGGTTCAAGACCAAAGTGTCTTCCAGAAAAACTCCTTCCTTCAACAATTAAGGATGCCACTAAGAGATAGTAGGGTACAAGAATTTTCTTTGGTGTGGCAGGAAGGTGAATCCAAGAAACAGGGTTTTCCTGCCAAATTAAGCCCGTGGGGGAATGAGAAGTAGCGAAGATAAGGAGGTGAAAAGGGCGCTGGTAATCTAGGGCGCAAACAAAATGATTTTCAATCGCCTTTTCTATGAGAACTAGGGATTCTCGGGTCACTGGTATCAGACTCCAAGGGGAAGAAGGGTCAGCATTACCATGCAAAAGGTCATAAAGGGGCATAAGGTCTCCTTTGGTAAGTTTGAGATAGGGACTGAGCCATGTAATATGCCCAAGCAGTTGTTGAAAATCATGTAGTGTCTTTAATGAAGTAAGCTTCAATTGCATTTTCTGCAGAAGCACATGGGACCCCTGGAGGAGGAATCCAAGAAAGGTATAGGGGTCAGCAGTCTGAATTTTATTGCGGGCAATTTGAAAGCCAGACTGAGTAAACGCACAGATTACTTGATTGCAGCAGAGCACAAGGGCCTGTGGATTAGATCCAGCAAGCAGTATATCATCCATATAATGAACCATATAAATGTCGGGCCATTGTGCCCTGATGGGAGCAAGAATTTTAGCCACAAATTTTTGACACAGTGTGGGACTATTTGCCCTTCCCTGGGGTAAAACTTTCCATTGAAAACGTTGCATGGGCTCTTTATAATTAGTAGCTGGCAAAGTAAAGGCAAAACGGGGGGCGATCATCAGGATGCAAGGGAATTGAGAAAAATCAATCTTTTAAATTGAGTACTATCTTATACATTTCTGTAGGAATGGCTGCTGGGGACGGCAGTCCAGGTTGAAGCACCCCGAAAATGACCATGGTTTTATTTACTGCTCGTAGATCCTGTAGCAGTCACCAACTGCCATTTTTCTTTCTTATAACGAAAATGGGTGTGTTCCAGGGGGAGGAGGTGGGCTCTATGTGCCCTTCCTCGAGTTGTTCCTGCACTAACAGCTTGGCGGCCTGTGATTTTTCAATGGGAAGGGGCCACTGGTCCACCCATACAGGTTCATTGGACTTCCACATGATCTTATCCGTATGGGGTGCAGGAGGAGCAGTGGCATTTATTGAAAAAAAAACCTAAGCCTGCACGGTCATTTTTCACTGGGGCGAGGGCTAGTGGCGCAGGCATACCTTGGAGGTTTTTACCTAGACCTTTTCCGGGAGGATAACCGGCTGCGAGGAGCATGTTTAGGCTCTTGGTGTCAATTAGTAAAAGGTCCATTTGTGAGAGAATATCCCGGCCCCAGAGATTGACAGGGAGCCCAGGCAGGACATAGGGGTACCGTCCCGGATTTGCCCTGCTTGGTGTGCCAATCAAGTGGGGACAAGTTTAACATAGGGTTTTGGGATTGGCCTATACCCTGAGAAACTATGTCTTGAGGGGGATTTTCCTCTTCAGGATGTGCCCCATCCTCAGGCTGATCGGCCTCCTCAGCTTCTCTGTCTGCAGAATCATCATCAGGTGGAGCCGAGGTAGAGGTGGGGTGATCGGGGACCTGAGAATGGGACCTGGTAACTGGGAAGGCAGCCACAGGTTTTAAAGCTAGAGTGTGGCGGGGTGAGGGAGAGACTGAACTTTTCTTGCTAGGTCCTTGAGAGACACTAGGTCCTCGAGAGAAGGTAGAAGGCTGCAGGGCACTCACTAGTTCCTTATCTAGCTGCCTTATTTGAGTCAAAAGACGGACATATTACTGCTTCTGTTGGAGAACTGCATGTAAGGTGGCAGTGTCCCGGGCAAGCTGGCGAACTGCCCCACTGGCGTCATGTGGGGAATTAAAAAAGTCAGTGGCATGGGACAGATAAGGGGGTGGCTGTTTTCCTAACGGAAGCCAAGGGGCTGAGGACTGATACCTCGCCACCTCATCTTCCGGGATAGCCCCATCCTCCGGGGGTAGGGATTCAGGTTCCGGAGGAGAGGGATCGGAGATACCAGAAATCACAGAATAAAGTCTTGGAGGCGCCTCTGTTCGGGAGGGCTCAGATAGGGGAGCAGGATGGTCAGAGTCTATAGTGGCAGATTTTGAGGAGTCAGCCTCTTGTGTGTGGGGGGCCTCATCCCCACAAACTGAAGGAGCCTTGGAACTCTTATATTTCTCCCTCAAAAAGGTCTCAAATTTGGAAACAAGGTGCTGAGTCTCCGGTTGTCTTTTGTGCACCCTAAGAATCTCATTTATTAGGTTCCAATAAGAAAAAGCAGAAACAGGGATTTTTTTCAGGACCAAATTCTTCATGATAATCTTTCATACAATCACCTACTCTGGCCCATTTATTTTCACTAATTGTCCCCTCCTGAGGGAACCAGGGGCAAATATCTTCTATTAAGAGAAAAAAATGCACTCGGTCTTTTTTCTTTACTGTTGCTCCACGGTGTTTAAGGGAGTCTTTCAGGCCATTGACAAAGAGCTCTTGTTTAGAAAGCGTTTGTCCCATGATTCTAGGGAGTAAGGGAGTGGATTTATCTTTATCAGCAGGAAAAGCACCATTCGAAAATGCAGATGGCCACAAAGATAAGTATAGTGAGGAAGAAGATGCAAATAACAGGGAGTTCCCAGGGGTGAATACAGACGAAGGAAACAGAGGATAGGCAGGCCATAAAGCAAGAAGAGAAAGGAAAGGGTAGGCTGTTTCTCCCAACTCGACACCACCCTAGACCATAATGTTCCTTGTGGAATCGAAGACAGCCTAATCAGACTCCGTAACCTTAAAGGGATCTTAAGGATGCCAAGTCATGGAGCCACAGACTCAGTACAAGGACGAGGACGCCCAAGTCTGCACAATTACTCGCACGCACACACACACAGACACACACACACAGACACACACACACACACACACACAAGACAAGGGAATTCAAGCCTTCCACCAGTGACAGTCTCGTCCTTAACATGAGACTGTATTCGATCCCGGTCCCAAACCAGGGTGTGCGCCAAGAGAGAGGCGACCCTCAGAGATACTCACTTCTTCGTGAGTTCCTCGGCTGACGTGAACCTGACCGGGCATTCGGTGGTCCCCTATTGCCCCACTCTGGGCGTCAGCTGTGGGGGTCCCATCCTGTCCAGCAGGGAGGACCCTTTGTGGGGTTGAGGAGGGGATGCAGCCGAATGAACAGACGCAGAGCCAGAAAGCAGCAAGAAAGAGGAGAGAACTTTATTCCACTGGCAGCTACAGCATTTATACTTGCCTGCTGGGAGGCAGTGGTATGGTATGCGTACCCGGACCCCCGTACAAGCAGTAGTCAATCACAGATCGTGACATGTCCATTTATCATGTCAGGCACAGGTATCGGCTAATGTAAACAATGGTGGAACAGTAAGGTCAGTAGGGTCAGTAACGACAACCTTGTTACAGGTATTTTAAGTAAGCCCCTGTTTGAGAAGAGCCAGGCTCTGTCTTACTTGAAGATGAGAACCAGGATTGTAAAATGGCTCCCTACAGGAATCAATCTGTGATCATTGTTCTATCTCACAATGCTGAGGGTCTGAGTGTTTACTGGATGTTTTGTGTCTCTGAGCCTTCTGTGGTATTATTTTTGCTCACTGAGCTTGGTGGGCTTCGACACAATTTATTTAATGTTTTTATTGAATCACTGAGATAGACCCTGACAAAGCTGTTCATGACTGGATCTCAGTCATACAGTATTCCCACACCATCCCTGCACCAGTGGACATTTCCAGCACCAGTGTCCCCAGGGTCCCTCCCACCACCCCCACTCCCCACCCCCTTCCTGCCTCTAGGGTAGGTGCTTTGCTTCTCTCTCTCACACACACACACACTCTCTCATCTTGGACATTGTGGTTTGCAATATCCTACACAAGTTTTTATCAAATCTGCTGTTTTCCTACTGGGCTGGGGTCAAAAGGCTCAAACTACCATGGAATGTGGTGTCGCTCCAGAAGCTGGAAGCATTTGGTGGCTTGGCGGCTTGATGAGGTTCAGGTGTGGAGCTGGGCCATTTCTATGCCTGAAACTTTGGGTGTGGGTGGGTACTGTTGGCCCTGGACAGGGGAGGGTGGCTGGGGTGTTCGGGGAATCTGCCCAACCCCATTCTGAGGAGGCCCCGAGCCCAGCCCTGACTGGTCTACATGGAAGATTTAGAGTTTGGCGTTCTTCTCAAGATTACTTGAAGAGCTGGGCTATTTCACTGCTGAAAAAACAAAAACTGTTTGGGACAAAAAAGCTCAGGAATGGCTCTGACACCCCTTAGTGGCCATTATCCCAGAGGCACAGAAACCCAGCAACTGCTGGCAGCCGCACTCCTAGACTTTGAACTAAACTATGGCCCCGTGCAGCACAGGGAGGAGAAGGGTCTTTGTCCTTCGGCCTTTCCCTCTTTGGGCAGTATGGTGACGCCACCATTTAGAGCCAATTGGACAGAGAGGTAGGAGCTTGCAGTGATGGGACGCACGGGGAATCTCACGATGGGGGGGGTGTGCAGAACCGGCCCTGCTTCCTGCCCAAATGAGAACCCAACGGCCTCTCACGAACAGCTCCCCTGCTCCTGAACAGCCATGATCCCAGAGGCACACAAACCAATCTCAGACTGCAGCGGCTGCTGGCAGAAATACCTCTGGACTTAATACCAGAATCCCAAAACTGGGTGGCTGCTTTCATGACAGTGCAACATCCTTTGCTCTTTGTTATCAACAATAGAAAACATACAATCTAATGATGCCATTCCAACAGGTCTGACTACTGGGGGGAGGAAACTCCAAATAATGATAGTGAGTTTTCTGTCAAAAATTGAATGTTGGGGCCGGAGTGATAGCACAGCGGGTAGGGTGTCTGCCTTGCACGCGGCCGACCCGGGTTCAATCCCCGGCATCCCATATGGTCCCCCAAGAACCGCCAGGAGTAATTCCTGAGTGCAAAGCCAGGAGTAACCCCTGAGCATCGCTGGGTGTGACCCAAAAAGCAAAAAAAAAAAAATTGAATGTTATCAAAGTAATGAGAGAGTAAAGTGAAAATCATCTGCCACACAGGCAGAGGGGGAGAGGGACGGGGGTTCTGCTGGGGTTCTTGGTAGGAGAACATGTGCACTGGTGAAGGGATGGGTGTTTGATCATTGTATGACTGAGACTTGATCCTGAAAGCCCTGTAACTGTTCTCATGGTGACTCAATTAAAAAGCATAAAATAAAAAAAAAAATTTTAAAGTAATAAAAATGGCTATGGACTAGGTAAATAAAGGATTGGACAAGAGGTTTTTGTGTGACCACTTGATTCTTTATTGAACTTTATGGGACCTTTCAACCCAGAATACTTGCCCTAGATGTGTAATATTGGCCTGCAAGGTGGGGGGGGCGGAGTGTAGGGGAGGGTTCTGTACCTGCTCTATCTCTGCTTCCACTCCTGAAAGAATCTCCCCTTGAGAAAGCCCATTACAAAGATATTTTTCCCCATCAACTAAGGCCCTTGCATGTGTAAAAGTCTAACTTGTATATTATATATAAATATTATGTTATATACATAGGGCCGGAGCGATAGCACAGTGGTTGGGCTTTCGTCTTTCACATGGCCGACCAGAGTTCGATTCCTCCGCCCGTCTCAGAGAGCCCGGCAAACTACTGAGAGTATCGAGCCCACGCGGCAGAGCCTGGCGAGATACCCGTGCATATTGGATATGCCAAAAACAGTAACAATAAGTCTCTCAATGAGAGATGTTACTGGTGCCCACTCGAACAAATCGATGAGCAACGGGATGACAGTGACAGTAATTATATACATGGGCTTGATGATAGCACAATGGGTAGGGCATTTGCCTTGCATGGTGCAGACCCGGATTTGATTCCACTGCCCCTCTCGGAGAGCCTGGCAAGCTACCGAGAGTATCTCGCCTGCAGAGCAGAGCCTGGCAAGCTACCCCTGGCGTATTTGATATGCCAAAAACTGTAACAAGTCTCACAATGGAGACATTACTGGTGCCCGTTGAGTAAATTGATGGGATGACAGTGATTCAGTGATTATATACAATTCTTAGTATTTTCACAAGGAATGTTGTTCTGATGATTATGCATTTGAAGTAATAAATATTGTTGGATATCATTGGTTTGTCCTTTCCCCTTGCCACTAGGAGCTTAGGTTTATCAGTCACACCCATCAAAGTGCTCCCGAGTCACTCCCATTCCTTTGTTTATCTGTAACCATTTCTACCAGTTTATCTGCTCTTTCCTTAATCAAACTCTGTGAATTGGTAAGGTCAGAACTTCCTAGGACACTGAATATTATAACATTGCCTTTCTCTCCTCTTTATGCCTTTTGAATAATTTACTTTAAAGCTATGTCTTTTTTGTATAGACACAAGAAGACAATATTATGTTTTTATAACTTAAGACTTAATTGGCCTCGAATATTATTCCCTCCTGGGCATCTGCTTTCTCCACTTAAGCCTCAGTTGCCCTCAGTTCCTAGCACCCCAAAGTAGGGTCCCCGACGTGGGACAGGAAGGATCCAGGGCAAGCGGTGAGTTATGTGCTACCCTGGCATCGAGATGGGCCTGGCCAAAGTGCCTAATTCTTAACTATAAGTTAAGAGCTTGATCATAGACAAATGCTGTCATGATCCAATAGTAATTATGAGACTGGGACCCTGCCAGGGATAGGAAAGACTGATCTGGCCTGAGCACTGTAGTCTGAGATTGAGATGGCCCCAGGAGAGCAATTCTATAAGCTTTAATGCATCTCTTATTGTGTCCATACAAAATAATTAATATTATGAATTCTTGTATGTTTGCTGGCTGAGGAGAAGAGAAACACATTCATGGGACTCTGCCCTTGGGTGGATCCTCCTGCTGAAAGAGAATTAAGTCCTAGGAGAAGCATCCCCTGAGGGAAAAAAACCTTACCTTATTGCTGACCACACCTATGTGTATGCCCCAACCCCCTCATGCTGTGGAGATTTAACTAGGCTGTAAGAGTGGGTTGGGGGCCAGATCCACGGGGCCAGATCCACGGGGGCCAGATCCACAGATCGAGAGAGAGACCGAGAGCCGGGAGAGAGGCAGAGAGAGAGAGAGAATGAAGTAGGATGGGGGAGAAAGAAGCAGGAGGAGAATCAGAGGAGAATGGAGATGGACATGAAATAAACCAATCGAGCAACCAGTTTGGCCTTCTTCCTTCCTTCGCCTGCCTCGCCGCCTGTGCGCCCTTTCTTTTTATTTTTGTGTTTTACACAAATATGATTCACATAGAAGAGTCAGGGCTCAGTTCACAGGCTGTGAGCCCCTCACTTCATGCTTTTCGCTCCCATTTCTGCCTCTTTCTTAGTCCTCATGGTGTCCATGGATCAGGCCTGCTCAGCTCCTGCGGGTCCCTGGCAAAAATCTAATATGGTTTTTCTTCAAAAGACTTTCTAGGGCTTGTGAGATAGTATAACAGGTAAGGAGCTTGCCTTGCACTTTGCCAGAAATAGGTCCTATTGCCTGCATCCCATATGTTTCCCTGAGCGCTGCCTGGAATAATTCCTGAGTACAGAGACAGTGAGCATCACTGGGTGTGACCCCTTGCCCTCCCCAAAAGACTTCCTGTTAGCATGAATCTGTTGCTGATATTATCCCAGTTGAAGTCATTTTCAGGCTTTAACTCGCAGAAGAGATATTACAGAAGGTAAGGTGCTTGCCTTGCATGTGGACAACATGGGTTTGGTCCAATGCACCACATATAGTCCCATGACCCTGCCAAGAGTGATCCCTGAGCACAGAGCCAGAAGTTACTCTTGAGCGCTGTCTGGTGTGGCCAAAACCCAAAAGCTGGAAAAAAAAAATCGTCACCACCAACAATAAAGGGTCTTTAACTCAGATTCCTCCCACAGCAAACACTGACAGGCACAACCTGAACGCACAGAAGCATCTCTGGGGTCCTCATGAACTTGTAAGATTGTAGCAAGATACTGAAATGAAAACCATGGAACATCAATGTGTCTGTCCCAGCCCTGGACATGGAACACAATGCGACAAAGATCAGGTGAGGGATCAGGTGAGAGGGCGAAATCCCAGGTCCCAGGTGTGGTCCAGTGTCCCCAGGGTGGTGTTGGGGGCAGGAGATCAGGCCTGGGGGTTCCTCATCTCCCCAGAGTTTCACTTCTCCCTCTGCAACCTGTGTCAGTGCCTTCTACCCGGATACTCCTGACGCGTCCGCAATCCTCACTCCCATTGGGCATCGCTGTCTAGATCAGCCAATAGCGTTCGTGACTTTCTCCGTTATGAACTGACTGGAATGGCTAGTGAGTGAGAACCCCCCTGCTTCCTTAAGTATGTGGGAGCCGCCACCCCTCCTGCTGCTGCTCTCGGGGGGCCCTGGCCCTGACCCAGACCCGGGCGGGTGAGTGCGAGGTCGGGAGGGGAGTCGGTGCGGGGGTAAGGGTGGGGACTGCCAGGCACTGATGTGCAGGGCCCCGAGAAGGAGTTTCTCCGGTTCCCTGCCCGGATGCCCCCAAATGTTCCTCCTTGTCCCCCAACCCCCAACTCCCCCCGCGCCCCTAAGTCTCGCCCTTCTCGGTCCCTCCCCCTTCCCGTCTCCCGAGCCCCCTCCCATTCCCACTCCCTGGCCCCGGGGCGCGCGGGGGGCGGGTCGGGCCGGGTGTCACCCCTTCCCCTCCCCCAGGCCCCCACTCCCTGCGGTATGTCTACACCGCCGTGTCCCGGCCCGGCGGGGAGCCCCGCTTCATCTCCGTCGGCTACGTGGACGACACGCAGTTCGTGCGCTTCGACAGCGACTCGGCGAGTCCGAGGGAAGAGCCGCGGGCGCCATGGGCGGAGCAGGAGGGACCCGAGTACTGGGAGCGGGAGACGCGGATCTCCATGGAGACCGCACAGACTTTCCGAGTGTACCTGAGCAACCTGCGCGGCTACTACAACCAGAGCGAGGCGGGTGAGCGCGGCCGGGCAGGGACGAGCCCACACGGGGACGGGCCTGGTCGCCCCGAGGTGGGTCCGAGCGTCCCCGAGGTTGAGGGACCCGCCCCGGACCCTTCACGGGAGGCGCCGCGGGGACCGGGCCCCGGTTTCGTTTTCGGTTCGGGGTTAATCTGTGCGGGCGGGTCAGACTCTCACACCCTCCAGTGGATGTACGGCTGCGACGTGGGGTCCGACGGGCGCCTCCTGCGCGGGTACGAACAATTCTCCTATGACGGCGCCGACTACATCGCCCTGAACGAGGACCTGCGCTCCTGGACGGCAGCGGCGGGCACGCAGGCTTGGAGAACCCAGCGCAAGTGGGAGCAGGCAGGCGGGGCTGAGTACCGCAGGAACTACCTGGAGGGGGAGTGCGTGGAGTGGCTCCGCAGATACCTGGAGAACGGGAAGGACACGCTGCTGCGCACAGGTACTAGTCCTGGTAGTGACGAACTCTGACCGCCCTAGGGAGTCCCGGGCGACTCCCCACAGGGGGGACATAGTGGGGTTCAGTATGAGAACAGCGCCCCTTCTTCAGTCAGGAGAGGGACGGTCCGGCCAGGTTTCCATGTTCTATATCAGAGACCCGCACTCCCTCAGGCCATCCTGTGTCCTTGGGACCTCGAAGTTTCTCAGTGTGGGAGAGTGTGGGGAGGGGCGACCTTCTCTGAAATAACGAATGTGGGTTCCCTGGGACCCGACAGCCACCTGTGAACTCTCTCAGATCTCAGCTCTGGCTCCTGCTTCTCTCAGTCACTCACCCTTCACCCAGGGCAGGACAAGGTCAATGTCTCCTGAGAGACCTGAACCTCCTTCCCAAACCCTGTTCTAGAACTTTCCAAGGAATAGGATTTTATCCAGTTTCTCAGCCCAGTTTGTGTCTGGTTTTTCACCTCCTATCCCAAACCAATTATTCTGTTCACCCTCATTGTGGAAGTGACCCAAAGTGTGAATTTTCTCATTGTTCCTCCTCAGAAGCCCCCAGAAGCTACATCACCCGCCACCCCTTCTGTGACCAGGAGGTCACCCTGAGGTGCTGGGCCCTGGGCTTCTACCCTGCCGACATCACCCTGACCTGGCAGCGTGATGGGGAGGACCTGACCCAGGACACAGAGCTGGTGGAGACCAGGCCTTCAGGGGATGGAACCTTCCAGAAGTGGGCAGCTGTGGTGGTGCCTTCTGGAGAGGAGCAGAGATACACGTGCCGTGTGCAGCACCAGGGGCTGCCGGAGCCTGTCACCCTGAGATGGGGTGAGGAGGGGGACGGGCACAGAGCCTGTTCTCAGGGAATCAAGGTTGGTCCCTGTGGGGAACTCTTGAGGGTCAGGCTGGGTCTGGGGTCAGACCCTCTCCTTCCTCCCTTCCTAGAGCCCCCTTCTCAGCCCACCATCCTCATTGTGGGCATCATTGTCGGCCTGGCTCTCCTCGGGGCTGTGGTCACTGGAGCTGTGGTGGCAGCTGTGATCCGCAGGAGGAAGCATTCAGGTAAGATGGGGGTGGGTTGGGGGGAATCTGTCCAACATAGAAAGTCTTCAGTCTTGTCCCATTTTGGGGGTCTGCCCCCCATATTAGCTCTCCTGCCTCATTAGCGGGAGCACCACCCGCCCCTGTGTGTGCCGCTCTCAGGTTTGCTCAGGAAAGACACTTTCACCTCCATAAGCTGGGCATGAACCTGGTTCCCAGGGTCCCAGGTCACAGGGACTTTCCCTGTGAGCACAGACCACCAGGAAGAGGCTGGTCAGTACAGGAACATCTTGTTCCTGTGTATTTCCTGGTCTTGCCCTCAGTGTTCAGAGTTCTGATGCCTCCCAGGGTTTCCAGGCCTAGAGAGCTGCTCTGTGGGCTCAGGACCCAGTGCTCTCCCCGACCTTGCCTGGGCTGTTTCCTTCCGCAGGTGAGGAAGGAGGACAGTACACTCAGGCTGCAAGTAAGTGTGGGCAGGGCTGGGGCCCTGGAATCCTGGGGACAGAGACCGGAGCCCACGGGGAGCTCCCGCACCCCTAGTTCCTCCTCTAGTCCCACCCCTGGGGGCTCTGACCTTGGCCTGTTTGTTCCTCCCCAGACAGCGACAGTGCCCAGGGCTCTGATGAGTCTCTCTCGAACCCTAGAGGTGAGACTCTGGAGGCTGGAGTGGGCGGGATTGGGCAGAGGGGACAGGACTGGGTTTGTGGGTTCTTTGAGACGGATGCTGGGAGCTTGCTCAGAATGTCACCACTTCTGTCACTCACCTGGATATCTTCATTCTTTCTCTCACAGTGTGAGACAGCTGCCCCTCTGGGTTCCTCACATCCCAAAGTTGTGACCCAAGAACTGCTGATTCGGGGCTGGAGTGATAGCACAGTGCATAGGGCATTTGCCTTGCATGCAGCCAACCTGGGTTCGATTCCCAGCGTCCCATATGGTCCCCTGAGCACCGCCTGGAGTAATTCCTGAGTGCAGAGCCAGGAGTAACTCCTGAGCATCGCCAGGTGTGACCCAAAAAGAAAAAAAAAAAAGAACTGCTGATTCTCCTTCTGCCCTGGGACCTGAGTGTGTCTGTGTCCTGTCACATACTGTGAGGGGGGAGACTGGCAAACCCCTGCCCACCAGGCCCTCCACACTGACCTGCATTCTCTCCCTGATGCTCTGGGCTGTGCCAGCAGAGACAGGACTCAGCCGTCTCCATCTGTGTTAGCTTCTTGTTTTCCTGAATAGTGTTTCTCCCTTACTGAAACCAGCATCTGATTTGCATTTTTCTAATTCCTGTATTGTGGGGTTGAGGGTTAATAAAGGAAATCCCTGAAATTTGAGTAGAAAAAAATAAAAATCTTGAGACTTTCCATGTGTTTTCTGTTTTGATTTTAGTCTGTCCCATATGTGACTGGAGAGGCTGAGTGGGAAAGGGAAGTGATAGAGGTGTGCCCAGTCTGTCCCTGTCTCAGTCATTATGGGCTTTGATGCAGTCACTCTTCTGTCGGGTCATTTCTCCTGCTCCTTGTCCTGGTCCCTCAGTAGCACCTCGTCCCACAGGCCCTTGCTCACAGGGACTCAGGTCACACCCGGCCTCATCCTGTCCCAGGACCGTGAGCAGCGAGGGCTTCTGTGCTGGTCAGTCTAGGCTCAGGCCTGGGGCTGCTCCTCAGCCCCATCTGAGTGCTTATTTGTTGCTTCTGTGCAGGAGGCGCCTGTTCTCTTGTACACACATTCACAGCTCATTCTCTCAGTGTGTGTCCTCATTTCTGAGCTTCAGGAGCCATTTGCCTCTCACTGTCCCCTCAAGACCCAGCGTGGCCCCTGCACACGGGAGTCTCTGTGGTATCAGGAGACGAGTGTTCAGACTTGCCATGTTGGAATTCAGGCCTCCCACCCACCAACCCTGAAGCTCTAGGAATCTCAGCGCTGTCTGTGATCTGAGTTCATGAATTTATAAACTACTCTCAGTTACCTTCAAACTTAGGGGCTAGAAAATGGGATCTGTGGGCCCAAGATCCTCTTATCTTAAGAGAGAAAGTGCTGTGTGCTGTGGGATGCCAGTGAGGGAGGGGTAAAGTGAGGATGAGGAGCACTTGTGAGAAAAGACGAGGTGACACCGATGTCACTTGGAGTAGACATTGCAGCTGCCACAGCATGGCATGTTTGTTGAGGTTACTGAATAAGACAGTATTTCTAACATGGCCTACACTGATCTTCTACCCACTGTGCCAGATATGGGGATGATATTTTGGGGTCTATCAAACAACAGAGAATGAAAATCACGCAAAACTTACTAGCCTTTGAGATTTAGTAGGAAGAGAGAGACTTACACTGAAAATATAATAACCGAGGCAAATGTTCTGGTTTGAAATTGGTAATTTCTGGGGAAAACGGGACGTACTTATAAGAGTGTGGGGACAGGGACAGTGTCTATTTTCCTTGCCCGGTCAGTGTGGCTGCATGGGATGGTGACTGAGGAAATATGGAAGGATGTGAGGGACTGTCTGGGTGTCTGGTGACGAGCAGGAAGTGTCAGTGTAAATGTGCCAGGGCAGGCTTGAGTCTGTGTCAGTGAAGAGGAGGCAGCGGCGTGGCTGGAGCAGTCACTGAGGTGAGGGCCTGGTGCCCGAGGTCACGAGGCTGCCATGACTCTGGAAGATTTGACTTTCATCTAAGAGGGGCAGCTCCAGGCAGGTTTGAATGAAAGTTCAACCTGGTGCGATTGTCTCTGGGTCATCAGTCTGGCTGCTGTGCAGATGGACAGGTGAGGGGACAGTGAGCTGCAGGAACTGGGAAACTGGTGTAGAGTAGAGTGGTAGAGATGTTGGGGTCACTGGGGTGTGATCAGGTGAAATCATGGAAGTGACTGGATTCTGCAGGCATTTGAAGCTGGACTTTACAGCTTGTGCCTGCCCTGGTGCATTTACACTGACATTTCCTGCCTGGCATCAGACACCCACATGGACAGTTCCTCACATCCTTCCATATTTCCTTTACAGCATTTCCTAATGTATGGAATCTGCGTTAGGAGACAGGAGTCAGGGAGAAATCCCAAATGTCAGGATGTACAAGTGGAAGTATGGGTGCTTTTACTGGGGTCAAGAAAGATTCTGGAAGAAGCTCACTAAGCTAATGATACCATAAAATCCAGGTTAGGAGGGTGACAGCTGAGACCTGTCAGAAATGCAGGTGATGTTGGCACCTGGACAGACAAGTCTGGATTCAGGTAGGATGTCTGGGCTGGGGTAACTTACTGCAACAGTGATATTTAAACCTTGGAAAACATATGAGGACACCCCTGTTGAGTTTTTTATTCGTCTCATGCCAACCGCAACTCAACAACACATGATACATACATAAGAAGTGAGAAAAGGGGGACGGAGCGATAGCACAGTGGGTAGGGCGTTTGCCTTGCACGAGGCCAACCCGGGTTCGATCCCCGGCATCCCATATGGTCCTCCAAGCACTGCCAGGAGTAATTCCTGAGTGCAAAGCCAGGAGTAACCTCTAAGCATTGCTGGGTGTGACCCAAAAAAAGCAAAAAAAAAAAAAAAGAAGTGAGAAAAGGTGGGCTGTGGCAAAGGCAGGCTCATGCTCAGCTGGGCACAGGCAGGACACAGAGGCGGCTTTTGGTGAACCAGAAGTGGCCTCCTTAGGAGCCTTCTGGGACGAGGGTTGAAAGATTGGTGACGGGCAGACTCCCCAGCGTCGTCAGATCTCTCCCTTTATGGCTCAATCACAGTTGTCGTTATGGCCATAGTCTTGGTCATCAGAGTTCCATCATCCTAGTCTCCTCTCAGACCTCAAGTCTCCAAAGTCTCAGTTTTCATCCTCGTCTTCTTGTTGTCTTCTCTTCATTGCTGTGCTTCTTTCTATCTTCTTCCTTTGTGCTCTGCTTCTATGTGGGCCGTTGTGCTCTTTTCTTAAGTCCTCTGTCTTCTGTTCGTGCTGCTGTGCTCTGTCTCGTAAGTCTTCTGTCTCCAGTCAGTGCCGTTGTTTTCTCCTTCAGTCTCTGTCTCTCTCTGTCTTCTGGTCTCTAGTGGCTGCCTTTCTCTTCTTTCCCCTTCTGACCTCGTAAGTTTGTCACTTTGTAACTTTGTTTCCTCTTAGCTTTGTCACCTTCTGATCACTGATGACCTGGTAACTTTGTCTCCTTCATTTGCCCTCTGACCCCCCCCCCCAACCCTTTACAGCATAGTTTACATAAGAATTATGTTGGGTGGGGATACAAAGGTGGGGTTGAACAAATCAACAAAGAGAAGTAAGGCCACTCCTCCAGGAGATCAACCCAAGGACAAAATCTCATCTAAGGAGATTATTCCAGATAATAAGGATATCCCCTCAAGGCTGTGATTCCATTCAGGGTGTGTTGCTTTCTTTCCTCAGCTAGCAATCCACTTAAGTCGCCTATCACCTATCATCCTGTTACTCATCAATTTGCTCTAGCGGGCGGGCGCCATTAACCTCTCCATTTGTCCCTGTCGTGTGCTGGTGGAGCCCAGTGGAGTCTGCTTGATCCAGGAACATGAAGAGCATCAAACCATTTGTTCATGGTCTTGACGAAGAAGTCCGACTATCTAGTAGGTGGGCGGCCAGGCATTCTTTTGACGTCCCATGCAATCCAGTCTGTAACAGCCCTAGTCCAGCGGTCATCTACAAATCATTATGTGTCCAGCCCATCTGATCTTTGACGCTTTGGCAAACGAGACAGTGTCCATAATCCTCAATCATTGATGGAGGTCAGAACTCTGGATTCCTCCTCTCACTTGAGTGAAATGTGATACTCCAAGCATAGCTCTTTCGATTCCTCTTTGGGATACCCGGGTAGCATTCTCATCCTGTTTTCACAGGGTCCAGGTCTCTGAGGCCTATGTTCCTGCAGGTCGAGTCAAAATGATGTGCCCAGAGCCGGAGGTTCTTTGTCCTCTTAACAACTTTTTTGACGCTCTTGAAGGTGTTCCACACCGCTCTCTTCCACCTGCGCAGCTCTGGTGCCAAGTTGTTCATCATGTTGGTTCTCGACCTAGGTACACATAACTGCTGCATTTGGAGATGTTCGTTCTGTTGAGAGCAAATGGAACATCAGGAACGACTTCATTTCTCATGAACATTGTCTTCGTGAGATTCAGCTGCAGTCCAATCTTTCCACACTCACTGTCAGAGTCTGAGCATGGAGCTAGAGAAGTTCTATAAAGTAGGCCACACCTTCTACAAGGCCATTGTCAGTGATTTTAATGTCAAGATAGGACCAAGAAGGTCACCCAAAGAACTCCACATTGGGACCCATGGCCTAGAATGGAATGATCAGGGTGAGAGACTGTCTGAATTCATCATGTTGACCAAGACCATCCATGGTAACTCGCAGTTCCAGAAGGCCAAATCTAAATGTTGGACATGGGAACCTCCCAATGGACAGTTCCACAATGAAATTGACCACATCATATTCAATCAATGGTTTTGCCTGACTGATGTCACTGTTGTCCCAAAATTCCAAATGGGATCAGACCATCATCTCCTTTGTGCGAAATTCTACTTCACAGAGCAGGGAGAAAGGGCTGCAAAGTTTAAGAAGAGAACTCCCAGAATGACCACCAAGTGGGAGCTCTTTGGCACTATTGTGGCAATATGGGAATATGCTGTTGTTGACACCGACTTGGAATACAATCGATTGGTCCAACAGCTTCATCTACTTAAATAGTCCTAGTAATTTTACTTCTTATAATATTTCTAGCAATGTCATTTTGTATGAGCACAGTAAGAGATACCAAGCTTAAAGACTGGCTCTTCCTGGGGACATCTCATATATATTCCAGACCATAGTCCTCAGGCCAGGTTAGTCTTCCTAACCCCAGCAGGGTCCTTATTCAGTTACCTCTTTTGGATCATGACAGAGTTTATCCATGCTCTTAACTTATAGTTAAGTATTATGGCGCTTGGTCTGGCCCATTAGGATGCCAGGGTAGCTCACAACTTGCCCTGGGTCCATCAGTCATGCATCGGGACGCTGCTCTTGGAGTGCTAGGAACTAAGGGCAACTGAGGCTTAAGTCAAGTAAATACGGATGCCCAGGAGTAAATATTATTTTGGAGTCAATTAACTACATGTTACATAGCATTGCATCAATTCTCTTCTTGTGTCTATACAGAAAGGACATTTCTAAATAAGCCATTCAAATGACATGAAGGAAAGAAAAAAGCAATATAGGATTATTAGTTGTACCTTGGTGGCTCTGTGGTAGGAGTGGCTCAATAAACCTTAAGCTCCCTGCGGGAGCAGCGAAGTGTTATCCAACATCCCAAGAATGATGACTAAAGAGAAACTCAAAGATTAAATCTTGAAACCCCCAAGCAAGGCGATCTGACCTGATCTCACAGATGTGACACTGTGTGGAAGGCACAGAGATACGGAGCCACAAATGCCAGTGAGCTGAGGCATCACCTGGATGGTTTCTGAAGTCTCAGAGAGTCTAACAGGGAGGAGAGTCTGGGTTTTAATATGGCTGGAGACTCAGAAATGAATCTCACAACCAAGCAGCTCTATGCAGAGATGCCTCCAGGCCTTGCGCCAGGCCGATTTCTCCTGGTGCTTCAGACAGGAGCAGGCGTCATCCCTCCACATGGCCCCTATGAACCCGGTGGCCGAAAACCTCCAGAACTCAAAACAAAACAAAACAAAAAAAACCCAGGTATGTGGGACAAGTGACTGAAAACTCCAGGCCTCAAGGGATCAGGACAGGCAGCTCCTTCCCATCTTCCACACCAATTCTAACACCAGAGTAACCTTCCCTCCACCAAAGTCCCCAGTTTCCCACCCATCCCTTAAGCATGCCCACTTAGCAGCATAAAATAGTTTACTTCGTATTTCTTCTTACAACACATGCTAAAACATAAAATTATACCTGCATTAAGAATTCCCTTTGTAGAGACAGTTTTTAGTGAGGCGAATGGTGTGGCACATACTTGCTAGCTCTCGGCGGTTGCACAGGCATGCTGGCTCTCTGGGGTTGCACACATGCTCTGGCACTCTGAGGTTGCACATATGCTCCGCACACAGGGTGTCATGCGGCATCAGAAGGTGGCAGGGCTCAGAGGGACCTGGGCTTGTTTGGGTCTCGCAGCAATAAATGGCAGGATGTGCAGGTACCCCAGGGTCTGACCCAAGGTCTCCCCCTCACCTGCTGTCCAGCATTTGGTTCAGGGAGAGCCATTGTCTCCCTCAGCCCAGCCGGTGCACTTCAAGGAAAGCTGCCCAGACTCCTCCTGCCTTTGCTGACCCGACCCCCAGGACACCCCCAGGACCCCAGAGACCAGAAGCTGGTGCTGTGTGGCAGGAGGGAGGCTGGCCTCACATCCCAGCTGTGCCTCTCTCCAGCCCCCCCCCTTTGGTCATCAGCCCCTGTGTCCACTCCCTTGTCACTGTGGTCAAGAAAACAGGAAGTGTCTGAGTCAGTCGCTGTCCCCTGGGTGAGTTCTGGAGTCGGGGAAGGACATGGAGGAGAGGGTGTTGGCTGCCTTCCACTGGGGGACCCCAAAAAGCCAGTGAGCCAGGAAACGCCCCACCCCCACATACTTGAGATTACAGGAGTTCCTGGAAGAGCCACAGGCCCAGATTTGGAGCCCTGGAGGCGGCCCGATCCCCGTTGCCTGTCGGGTTGGGCTTGTCCAGAAGCTCTGGAGCCCGTTTCTGTCTTAGAGTCTCCTGGAGGGGGCAGAGAGCTGATGCCAAGGGCTGGAGCACAGGCCCCTCCTGTGGGAGATTCGGGTTCGATCCCTGGCCCACTGTGGTCTCAGCATGGCTGGATGTGGCCCCCAAACCACAGCAGGAGCGACTAGTAGCGTCCCCTGGAGAAGCTTTTCTTGGGAGGGGGCACACCTGGCTCTGCACTCAGGGATCTCTCCTGGCAGAGTGCTCCCCGAGGTCCGTGCTCCCTTAGTGGTGGTGCTCACACTTGCACTTGTCAGGGGTTGCGCCCCTAGTTGAGGTGGCCTGTGTGGTGCTCCCACAACTTTTTTTCTTTTTGGGTCACACCGCGAGATTCACAGGGGTTACTCCTGGCTCTGCACTCAGGAATTACTCCTGGTGGTGCTCAGGGGACCATATGGGATGCTGGGGATAGAACCAGGGTCAGCTGCCTGCAAGGCAAATGCCCTTCCCGCTGTGCTATTGCTCCAGCCCCTACACATCTTCGTTCACCCGTTCTCACTGGGGTCAGGCGTCTCTTTGTGGCCCTCGGTGCCCCTGGGAGTGTGGGATCTGGGCCCCAGCCCCTCCAGCGCTGTGTTCTGTGCATATGCGGCCATCTGGGCTCCTGGCGCATGCTCACAGGCTGGCCTCTGCGTCCAGCTCGGGCTGGGCCTCCCCAGCCTTGAGGATTTGCCGTCTGACACTGCACCTCCTGTTTGGGGGACCCTGCCGGTCCCCCGGAGGTGGAGGAGCTCTGGGTCTTCATTCAGTCGCACTCTGTGGTCCTCAGCAGCTAGGAGGGTAGGGACACACGGGCAAGGAAGCTGCTCATCCCCCAGTGCTTGGCCCCTGCTGACCACCTGCAGTGATGTGGGGTGGGAGCGGGGGCAGCCTAGGGGTGAGGAGGCCAGCCCAGAGGCCAGGGCAGTTCGCAGCATCCCCCACCCCGCCAGGGGCGCCCCTGAGCACCACCCCTCCCAGTGGAGATGGAGCAGGTCGTCACGGTGGTGGCCTGGAGAGACCTGCCCGCAGAGGGACAGCTGGACAGGACAGGCAGGGCGATTCAAGAAGCTGGAGGAGGGGCTGGAGCGATAGCACAGTGGGTAAGGTGTTTGCGTTGCAGGCGGCCGACCTGGGTTCTATTCCCAGGATCCCATATGGTCCCCTGAGCACCGCCAGGAGTAATTCCTCAGTGCAGATCGTGAGGGAATGCTCAGAGCGCCTGCCGTGGAATCTTGAGTCTAGAATTGCAGAGAACCGTTGATGTCCCCCTGACCGCACCGTCTCGCAGCCCCCCGCTGTCTGCTGCCCGCTGCCAGCCCTCCTGGTGCCCCTGCAGCATCTGAGGTCCTGCCCTGCCTCGCCCCAGCCAGGCATGTGTGAGCGGCACGGCAGGTGTGCGCCCCCTGGTGAGCATTCGGCGGCACCGCAGCGACCCCTGTGAGGTGCGCAGGCAAGCTGGGCCAGGGCCAGGGCCAGGGCGCAGGGCACTAGGGCAGGGACTGGAGGATGCAGGATTCGAGGGTCGCAGCCCCCCGCGGCAGCCCCGTTGCCATACACTCAGCCGTGCGCATCACAGCAGCAGTGCGGGAAGGCGGTCGGGGAGGGAATCTTAAACACAGTGTATAGGGGCTGGCCTTGTCCGCAGCCGACATCCCCTAGGGTCCCCTGAGCTCCATCAGGAGTGATCCCCGAGCACAGAGTCTGGAGTAAGCCCTGAGCAGCGCCAAGTGTGGCCCCCAAACGGAAACCAAACAAACAAAATATCTGCGTTTGATTCCCAGTGACCCAAAGCAAAGTGACACCCCCCGCCACACACACACACACAAATACTACAACATACTTGGCCCATCAATAATTCTACTTCTAGGAATTTAGTCTACTGTGTGTGTGTGTGTGTGTGTGTGTATACTGTGTGTGTACATTGTTTTATATTAGGAGAAATTCGGAAACTGCCAAGTGCCCATCAGCAAGGTTCCACCACTATCTAAAGTAGGTCATTGCAATTTGACACGATTTGACAAATAACATAGGTGATTTGCAGTTCTAGAAATGCTAAAACAAAATCTAACAAATGGTGACAGCAAACGATTTTTTAAGTATTTTGTTGGTGATTCCAGCAGGTCACAGTGCTGTAGCCTGTTGGCATTGAGTAGAGAGGGTGGGAGGGCAGGGCACCCCTGGTCGGGGGCTGTGCAGAGTTCCCCCTTGCCTGGTGGATCAGGGAGGAGGCCCACGTGCCCCTTGGAAGGACCCGCGGGCCAGTTGCTCTGGGACAGAGACCCGGGGTGAGGAGCCTGGTCGGGAGGGGGTTCACTGTGCTCTCTGCTGCGCTGTAACTTCAGAGCCTGTGGGCTTTCCCGTCCTGTCGTGTTGGGGCTGTGCGGCACTAGGCTGGGCCCGTGACTGCTCTAGTCTCTTCTGGATGGAGAGACCGTAAGGCTGCGGGACGGAAGAGCGATGCCCCCAACTCTCTGTCACCCAGCTAAGCCTCCCTGGTTCACCCCCTCACAGACGTGAGCTACCACCCGGACCTGCTGAAGTTTGGGGGTCACTGGTGAGCTGTCCGTCTGATGCCCTGACTCCCTGGGTGAGACGGGCACGAGAGAGGAGAATGGGGCGATGCTTGCATCTGAGTGAGGCCATAGAGAGGGCTCTGCCTCACTTGCTGGGAGGGGGCCTGGTTGCATGCCAGCACCACCAGGAGTGACCCCTGAGCACTGTAGAGTGTTGTCCCACACGAGGAAGTGCAGAGTGTGTGGAGGGTGCGGGTGTGCTGCAGCTGGTGCTGGTGGCACAGAGCCTCACTGGAGCCCCCTGGCCTCGCAGACTCCACTGGGAGCTCCAAGTAGGATTCTTGTGTGTGTGTATGTGTGTGTGTGTGTGTGTGTGTGTGTGTGTGTGTGTGTGTGTGTGTGTGTGTGTGTATGGTCCAACCCAGTTGTGCCCAGGGCTTACTCCTGGTTCTTTGCTCAGGGGTCACTCCTGGTGGGTTCGGGGGATATGGGAAGCCGGGGATCAAATCTGGGTCAGCCGCGTCCAAGGCAATGCTGTGGCCCCTCAGGCTGCAGCTATCCCTGGTCTGCCTGACCAGGACTGAGCACCCAGAATTAAGGCAGAACCTCAAAATCATAAATTTTGGGCCGCCTGCTTTTCCTCCCGTCCCTCCTACCCTCCCTTCATTTTTGGGCCACACCCAGCAGTGCTCAGGGATGTTTCCTAGCTCTGTGCTCAAAAGTGACCCCAGGTGGTTCCATTAGTATTGTTGGGGGCTCGAACCAGGGTGATGGCCGCCGTCCCTGCAAGCGAGGCTAGTGCCTTAACCCCTGTCCCGTCTGTCTGCCCAGCTGCTGTTTTCTGTCTTGGCCTGTGCCCTGACTGCCGCCTGCTGCCTGGAGCAATGACAGCTGCCGAGTTGACCCCCCAGGACACTGGACTCGGAACTGCATGGGATTCTTATGTGATGCAAATTTGTGATTTTTTTGAGTTTTCTTCCTGACTTCTCTGGTTTGAAGACCACACCCTGCTGGGGTGGGGGTCACTGCCGTGAGTGCTGGAGGGCTACAGTGTGGGGGACCCAGCACACAGTGTGGCAGAGTCAGGCGACCCTGTGTGGTGCCGAGACTGAACCCAGCGTGGCCCCCTGCAAGGCAAGCGCCCTCCCCGCTGTCCCATCCTCCCGGCAACGTGGCGGTGAGACACGCTGTCCATCAGGAAGGAGAGTCTGCCCCCCAGCAGGGCCCGGCCTGGGCCCCTCCAGCAGAGCCCTTTCCTCACGGATTTCCAGGCAGGAGTGGGTGGAAACGGGCTTCCTGAGCAGGGCCCGGGCACTCGTGGGGCTGCAGAGGAGGAGGTCTCGGGGGCTCTCAGGGTCGGGCCCCTCCCGGTGTGAGGCTGAAGTGGAGCCATGACAGGCTCCTCCTTAAGACCGAAACTCAGCAGGCCTGAGTCTCTGTTTCCCCATCAGAAAGTCCCGACTTCTCAGGAAACAATATCACCCTGGGCAGGTAAACCGACCTGAGGCAATAGCCTATCAGAGTAGGGGGCACGGGCAGTGGCGCCCAGCCAAGCAGAGAGGGCCGAGGGAGTGGAGTCTCGGGACAGGACTGGGACCAAGAATTGGAAACATAGTGTTGCTCCCTGGAGTCTCGGGACAGGACTGGGACCAAGAATCGGAAACATATTGCCAGTTCCTGGACAATGCTGCTATGTAACCAAACCTTATAGAAGCTGCTCAGAATTTGGACTCCGGGTCCTTGTCAAGACTTGACTGCGTTGGATGGGACTCGGACCCCAGTTCGAGCCAGCAATAAAGAGGCCTTGCATTTGCATCCTGCGTCTGGTCAGGTCAATGTGTGAGCGAAATTCCCTTCCCGGGACAGCAGAGATTCTGTCTTCCTCCAAGTCGCACAGCCCCGTGGCCAAGAGCTACTTCAGCTGCATTTGTCAGTGTCACCAACGGGCAGATTCACTTCCTAGGGATGGGGAGATGGTCGAACTGGGGGTGGGAGTGTGTGGCTGCATGCACGGCAAGAACTACCTCTCCAGCACTATCGAGTTCTTCCCTCCCTCCCTTCCTTCCCCTCCCCTCCCTTCCCCTCCCCTCCCTTCCACTCCCCTCCCTACCCTTCCCTTCCCTTCCCTTCCCTTCCCTTCCCTTCCCTTCCCTTCCCTTCCCTTCCCTTCCCTTCCCTTCCCTTCCCTTCCCTTCCCTTCCTCTCCCTTTCTTTCCACTATTCTCTGCTCTTCCCTGTGTTTGAGTCATGTCATACTTCAAAGCCTGGGGAAATGCCTGAGAGTCAGCTGTAGTTTACCAGTCAATTACAAAGCTAACTCCTGATACAATAATTGACCTCAGATGACAAATAGACTCTATTACTCCACCTTCCTGTGCCTGATCCACAGAGTCCATCCCTCCCCACAGGTGTCCACTAGCTGGCCGAGCGCAGCCTGTCCTGTTGCTGAGAGCCCAGACATTCCCCGGCCGAGGAAGCCAGTTAAAACTGAGCTGTCTTTCTCCATTTGGCCACATGAGGGCGCCGCTGCTCCGAGGCTTCTACTTTGCAGGGGCGGGGCTGTGGTCTGACTCAGACTGAGATGCTGACCTGGAGGAGGACACCCATGGGATGAAGGTGCCTTCTGAGCAGTCCTGGGGTCAGGCTCGGGAGCTGGGCAGGGGGTAGAGGAAAGGAAACCTCTGGGGCCTTGTGCTGTGTCTGAGATTCAAAAATGTCCCCAGAACCTCTTTCTCCAGCCCATGATGCCAAACCTAGAGACTACAAGGGAACTTTCCTTCCACTCCCTGTTCCTTTTCTTAGGAATATTCTTCATCTTTTATCCCTACCACATTTCTACAGCTAATAAGTCCAAATCAGGACAGAATCACGAATCTCCACACTATATTTGGCTGTTACTGTTTTCTTTTCTCTCCTCGGATCCCACCCCAGGATCATGCACCCGAAGTAAGGTGCCAGTCATGTCTCCCAAAGGCGCCTCTGGCAGAGTCAATCTCAGATTCTCTTTGTCTTGGATGATGTGACATTGTAAGGAGGCTGCTCTACTATACATCAGAGAAAACCCCTCAGTTTACATATGGTGGTCAAGGCTAGGGGTGTCAGAAGCCCACAGATACACAGTGTCATTCTCAACTGTACTTCAGGGAGAGCAGGAGCCACTTGATGTTGAGCTTGAGGTTGTGTGAATAACACAGTGTCTCTACCATGGTCTACACTGATCATCTACACTGTGCGAGATATGGGGATGATATTTTGGGATCTATCAAACAACAGAAAATGAAAATCAGAAAAAACTTACCAGCCTTAGAGATTTAGTAGGAAGGTACAGACTTACATTGAAAATATAGTTACTAAGGCAGGGGTTCAAGTTCAAAATTGGTAACTGCTGTGGGGAACATGACCCACCCATAAGTGGCTGGGGACAGTGACAGTGGTGGTTTACTTAGCCTGTTTAGTGTAGCCTTACAGGGAAGGTGACCTTAGATGAAAGAGGAAAGGACATGAGGTATTATCTGGATGGATGTTGGAGGCTCGTGCCAGGCAGGGAATCTCAGTGCAAATGAGTCAGGGTTGGAGCAAAGCTTTGCCAGGGAAAAGGAGGTGGCAGTATGGCTAGAGCAGTCACTGAGGTGAGGTCCTGGTGCCCTCAGGTATGAGGCCTCGATTGCTCTGGGAGGTTTGACTTGTATATAAGAGGGGCAGCTCCATGCAGCTTTGAGTAGAAGTTCAGCCCCGTGCAGTGTCTTTGGGGGCATCAGTCTGGACAGGTGAGGGGAGAGTGAGCTGCAGAGGAAACTGGGAAACTAGTGCAGATGTGACAATTAGGGCTGTTCCCCAGCAGTGCAGACCTAACTATTCAGAGCTCTGGCCCAATGATGGGAAGTTGGTGGGGCCTTGGAGGGTTCTGGTTGGCCACCCCTGCTGATGCACTATGCAGTGCTGGGGATCAAACTCTGAGGCCGGCCTTATACATGCAGGGATGGTCTCCAGTCTTTGCACCATCTCTCGTCAGCAGTGTATGGCGAGAAATTTAGCTCTGTAGGAGAAGGCAGAGAGAATAGGTTGGCAGCTGAACACCAAATTGTGAATGTTACAGAACAGCAGAGATGTTTGGACACTCAGCTAAGAAGCAGTTGCTGGCAAGACAGTGCGACGGTGAGAAATGTGAGGTTCTGTGAACTAGGACAGGTTATTCTGTGGATGCCCCCCTCCATCCTCTGGGCATAGAGGAGCCTCATTATTCTCTGGTTTTATCTTCATGGGGGCTGTGTGAGCTTTCCAGAGTGTGCAGGGTTGGGCTGGGGGCACACCTGGTACTCTAACAACTGGAACAGATTTTTCAACACTTCGGTTTAAACTATGAGGGTTGATAGGGTTTGACAAGGCTGGCAATGGGTTTTCTGGGGGTAACAACAAAGATAGATTTTTTTCTTTAATTTTAATAAGAAACCATGATTTACAGAGTTGTGAGGTTTGAGTGGACCAAATACTCCACACTCAGAGCACCAACACTTTCCCCTTTGTAATGGGGTTGACAGTGGGATCCCTGTTCCATAAATCTGTCCTGATTAGCCCAATCCAAGCAGGAGGAAGGAAATAATAAAACTCAGAGCAGAAAATAATGAGATGGAAACCCCCCAAAAAATCCGAAAGATTAGTGAATCCAAGAGTTGGTTCTTTGAGAAAATGAACAAGATTGATAAACCTCTAGCAAGTCTCACAAAATCCTAATAAACTAAATCAGAAATAAAAAGGGGGATATCACAACAGAAACTACAGAAATTCAAAGGATCCTCTGAGATTACTTTGAGAAGCTTTATTCCATGAGACAAGATAACCTATAGGAAATGGATAAATTCCTGGATTCCTATAGCGTCCTGAGGCTCAACCAAGAAGATCTGGAATACCTGAACAGACCTATCACCATCAAGGAAATTGAAATGGCAATAAAAAGTCAACCCAAACACAAAAGTCCTGCCCAGATGGACTCACTAGTGAGTTCTTCCAAATCTTCAAAGCAGACTTACTCCCAATTCTCTTTAAGCTTTTCCAGGAAATTGAAGTATCAGAAAGTATCAGAAACAGTTTCTAGGAAGCAATTATCACCCTGATACCAAAAGCAGACAGAGATACCACAAAGGAAGAATTACGGGCCAATATCACTAATGAACACAGATGAAAGATTCTCAACAAAATCCTAGCAAACAGAATCCAATAACTCATCAAAAAGATCATACACAATGACCAAGTAAGTTTCATTTGCACCCGAGGGTGCAAAAAAAGCAGAATAAATAACGACATCTGTATCTATAAGTTAATTGCAGCAATGTTCACAATATCCAAAATCTGGAAACAACCCAAGTGACCTAGGAAAGATGACTGGTTAAAGAAACTTTGATGCATCTAAACAATGGAATACTATGCAGCTTTTAGGAGAGATGAAATCATGAAATTTGCTTATAAGTGATATTGCTTCCCAATACACATGGAAGCACTGGCAGTCACCCACACAAACCAACTCCAGCGCCACCCTGTAAACTCTATTTACTGGTGTTGCCTCAAAGACCCATGAATAAATCTTGAAAGACATCAAAAGCCAGGGACACAGCAGCAAGTTTCAGCAGACACCACAGGGCGCCCCCTAGTGTGCACAGCTAGGAGCTCATGGAGAGTTCCCTGCTAGGAAGCCAAATTCGGACTGAGTTGTCTTTCTGAACTACGGCCACAAGGGGGCACTGCCGCCATGGTCGCTCCTACTTTGCAGGGGCGGGGCTGTGGTCTGACTCAGGCTGAGATGCTGACCTGGAGGAGGACACCCATGGGATGAAGGTGGCTTCAGAGCAGTCGTGGGGCAGGCTCAGGAGCCGGGTGGACAGTTGCGGAAGGGAAAGCTGTGGGGCCTTGTGCTCTGTCTGAGGTTCCAAAATGTCCCCAGAACCTCTTTCTCCAATCCGTGATGCCAAACCTAGAAACTACAAGGGAACTTTCCTACCACTCCCTGTTCCTTTTCTTAGGAAAATTGTTCATCTTTTATCGCTACCACATTTCTACAGTTGATATGTCCATGCCAGGACAGTATCACGAATTTTTACACTATATTTCGATGTTCCTGCTTTCTTTTATCTCCTAGGATCCCATCCCAGGGTCGTTCACCCCAAGTAAAATCCCAGTCATGTCTCCCAAAGTTTCCTCTGACTGAGTCTTGGCTGACGTTGCATTGTAAGGAGGCTGCTCTGCTGTACACTGGAGAAAGCCCCTCAGTTTGGGTGTGGTGGTCAAGGCTAGGGGTGTCAGAAGCCCACAGACACAGTGTCATTCTCAACATCATTTCAGGGAGTGCAGGAGCCATTCGGTCATCAGTGATGATGGTCACCCTCATTCCTTGATGACACAAGTTCATCAGTTTCTTTTTTTTTCTTTTTAGGTTACACTTGGCGATGCACAGGGGTCACTCCTGGCTCTGCACTCAGGAATTACCCCTGGCTGTGCTCAGGGACCATATGGAATGCTAGGAATCGAACCTGGGTATGCCGCATGTAAGGCAAACACCCTACCTGCTGTGCTATCACTGCAGCCCCGTGTTCATCAGTTTCTCTATTTCAAGACATGTGTTTTATTTTGTACATACAAATATGTCTATTGTTGTAATTAAGGTGACATGTGCAGTGTTAACGCAAGTTTCTGCATCTCACCACCACCAAAGTGCCTAATACCATCCACCATCTCCTTATGCTACTTATGTTTTTAACATTAATTCTCCTTGTTCACCTAACTCACTTCCAAAGATTACCTATGCTCCTTGTTCTCTTTCCCACACTGTTTCTTTAGAATGAATCCCTCTTAACACTCACAGTAAAAACTGTTCTTCGGGTTATATGAAACTTTCAATTTTGTTTGTTTATTTTTGGGTCTCACCCAGCAGTGCTCAGGGCTTACTCCTAGGAGGACTCAGGGAACCATATGTGGTGCCAGGGATTGAACCCCAGTCAGCTGTGTGTCAGGGAAACACCCTACCTGCTGCACTCTGACTCTGTCCTTAAGAATATTTTTAATTCTTCCGTACGTTACCAGTTTTTAAACATTACTTTAAACACTTTAAATTTTATGGCACTTGTAAAATAAGTGTTTTGAGTATCAGATCATACTCAAAATATAAAATTCCAAACTAGTTCATGGCCATATTTTTTCACTGAACTATTATTTCTGCACAGCCAGGATGGACCCCTGCCTCCGTATATGGAAGGCCTGTGCCTTACCGCTGAGCCTTATCCCCAACTCACAGAACTAGCTTAGCTTTCCTGACTGGGAGAGGAGGCTAGATTGAATATCTGGAATATTGCTCAGTGTAGACATTCTGGGGCCTGGGAGTGTTGCTCAGTGTAGACTGTCTGTCCTGAACACATGAGAGCATGAGTTTGATCCCTGGCTCCATCCCACATGCCTCATGAGATCCTGGTGATGCTGTCTTGTGTGATCCCCTGCCCCCCCAAAAGAATAGTTCTGTCCTTCACACCACAACCAAGAGTGCATGCAGGGGCGCCACAATTAAATGTTGTTACCTAAATTATGTTACAACTGAACAGTGTGTGAGCCCTGTGAGCAAGTGTGTGACCCCGTCAAGCACCACAACCAAGTGTGTGAGCACCAGTGAAGGCACCAACAGCAGGGACCACAAAGGGAGGAAGGGACAGAAATAAATCAGCAATTAAAGAATCTCTTAAACCACCTTCTTACAAACGTCAGACCTTGCAAGACAGTGAACCATGCCCAGGGGCCAGTGAGGTGCCTTAGCTCAAAGGGCCGGGGCGCAGGCTGTGTGTGCAGCAAGGCCAGGCTCACCCAGACTGCAAGGTTCCCTGAGCACCCCTGGGGGCAGCCCCCAAGCACAGAGCCTGGAGTAACCCTGAGCACAGCGGGGTGTAGTACCCCCACCCTGCCCCAAATGAGCAGATACCAAGAAAGGGAGAGACCCTGCAGGAGCTCCACAGATAACAGCTCCAGAGACAGGGGGAAGGTCTGTGTGTCCTTAGTGACAGTAACTGTAGCCTCACATCAGTCGTTACTTTGCTGCACTTTCCTCTAGTCTGTCACATGTCCTCTCCTGGAACCCCATGTGGGTCTCTGAGCCCAGCAGAGTCCAGCCCTGCTCTCCCACAGGCCATTGCCCAGGCAGTCACTCTCTCACCTCTGAGCGCTGCCCCACTGCCTCCTCCCTCTGCCAACCAGTCAGTCCCTCCCCTTCGCCATGCTCAGGTGATGAGTTTACCTTATGTTGTATTCAGGTTTTATGGGTTTTGGATAACATCTGCCTGTACTCAGGGATTAGTCCTGGGGGGGTTCAGGTGACTATATGGGGTGTCAGGGATAGAACCCTGGTCAGTGGTGAGCAAGGCAATCACCTTATTCACTTTCCAATCTGTCTGGTCCCTATGTCACTTTCATCCCATATAAACAGAGTCTGAGGAGAGAACAGCTCCATCATCTCCCCACTCTCTCATCAGGACCTGGATGCTCTTTCCCCCCAGGGAGGGGCAGGACCATTGCTGTCCAAGGTCCCCTCAGCTTGGGACATGATTGGACCCTTAAAGAGATACTAAATAAATCAAAACAAATGCTTCCACCTTATCCCACTGTCAGCCTCATGTTCTCTCCCACCTGCTGTCTCATGTCTCCCACACTGGGTGCCCAAAGGGAGCCCCGGCCTCACCCATGGGAGCCTGGAGCCCCGCTGACCACATCCACTTGTGATCCTCATTAACACACCAGATTTGAGTCCATATCTCACCTACCAAATTGATATTTTATTTTTACCAAATAAATATTAAACATGTGATTTCAGAATCCTAATACATCTATAAGACTTTAGGTTCCAATATTCATGTATCCCCATTTCTTGAAACAACAGAGTTTTACCCTCATAATTACCTCTTATAGTTAACTGACACAATTGTTAAAAATACCAGCCCTACATATTCGAATAAAGCTTATGATTTCTATATATGTCACATAAATAATAGATTAAAGGCAGGAGAAAATATGAAAATCCAACCAGCTTCTGATGAGACAGAGAAGACACTTTGAATGCATACAGTGTAAATGATTCACTTTTCCGCAGCACCATTTATGTTCTGAATTAGTTTTGTCCTTTTTCCTTCCTATTTGGGGGTGGGGACTTCCAAACAGTGCTCAGAAGGCCTTGGAGCGAGCTCCAGGTTCTCCAGTGCCACCCCTGTGGTGCTCAGAACCCAGCTGCCTGGACCTCTAAACCCCTGAAGCACTTTTTTTGAGGGGAGACTTTCTGCAAGCACCATGATTTACAAAGTTGTTTGTTATGCAGTTGCTTCAGGAAGTCCATGTTCCAAAGCCAATTCCACCACCAGTGTGACCGTCCCTTCACCAAAGTCCCCAGTTTCCTACCCAGCCCCTCAGCCTGCCCTGTAAGCAGGCACAGAGAAATTTAGTTCAATATATGCTTGTTACAACACATGCTAGAACATAAAACTTATTCCAGCATTAAATAATTCCATGATAGTGCCGTTTCCTGCTGGGATGAACAAGGTGGCACTTGAGTTCTAGCTCTCTGAGATCGAATAGGTGGACCGGCTCTCTGAGGTTGCACAGGTGACCTGCTCTGATGTGATGTGGCCTGGCTCCCTGAGATAGCACAGGTGGACTGGCTCTCTGTGGTCGCACACGCTCTGGCTCTGAGGTTGCACATGTCAGCTGTGGTGTCAGCACACTTGGCTGCGCTGCTCATTATTTTGATCGCACGCTGGCATTTCCTCCACAGCCACAGGCCTTACCCCCTAGAGGGCACAAAATAATTTACTATATAATGCTTTTTACGGGGAAAAAAGTATCGGGAAATAGATCAATAGGAATCAATCTGTGATCATTGTTCTATCTCACAATGCTGTGTGTCTGAGTGTTTACTGGATGTTTTGTGCCTCTGAGCCTTCTGCGTTACTATTTTTGCTCACTGAGCTATTACAGAAGGTAAGGTGCTTTCCTTGCATGTGGCCAACACGGGTTTGATATATGGCACCACATATGGTCCCATGAACCTGCCAAGAGTATCCCTGAGCACACATTACTCCTGAGCGCTGCCTGGTGTGGCCAAAAGCCAAAAACAAACAAACAAACAAACAAACAAACATCACCACCCTCAATAGAGGGTCTTTAAGTCAGATTCCTCTCACGGCAAACACTGACAGGCATAACCTGAACGCACAGAAGCATCTCTGGGGTCCTCACGAACTTGTAAGATTGTAGCAAGATACTGACACGAAAACCATGGAAAATCGATGAGTCAGTCTCAGTCCTGGACATGGGACACGGTGCGACAAAGATCAGGTGAGGGAGCAGGTGAGAGGGCGAAGTCCCAGGTCCCAGGTGTGGCTCCCAGTGTCCCCAGGGTGGTGTTGGGGGCAGGAGATCAGTCCTGGGGATTCCTGGTCTCCCCAGAGTTTCACTTCTCCCTCTGCAACCTGTGTTAGCGCCATCTGCCCGGATACTCGTGACGCCTCCCCAATCCTCACTCCCATTGGGCATGGCTGTCTAGATCATCCAATCAGCGTCAACACGGCTCCCGGTTATAAACTAAGGGCAATCGCGAGGGAGGGAGTCAGAACCCGTTTCCTTCCTTCAGTATGTTGGTGCCGCGACCCCTCCTGCTGCTGCTCTCGGGGGCCCTGGCCCTGACCCAGACCCGGGCGGGTGAGTGCGGGGTCGGGAGGGGAGTTCGTTGCGGGGGGAAGGGTGGGGACTGCCAGGCACTGATGTGCAGGACCCCGAGAAGGAGTTTCTCGGATCCCTGCCCGGACGCCCCCAAATGTTCCTCCTTGTCCCCCCCAACCCCCAACTCCCCCCGCGCCCCTAAGTCTCGCCCTTCTCGGTCCCTCCCCCCTTCCCGTCTCCCGAGCCCCCTCTCTTTCCCTCACCCTGGCCTCGGGGCGCGCAGGCGGCGGGTCGGGCCGGGTGTCACCCCTTCCCCTCCCCCAGGCCCCCACTCCCTGCGGTATGTCCACACCGCCGTGTCCCGGCCCGGCGGGGAGCCCCGCTACATCGAAGTCGGCTACGTGGACGACACGCAGTTCTCGCGCTTCGACAGCGACTCGGCGAGTCCGAGGATGGAGCCGCGGGCGCTGTGGATGGAGCAGGAGGGACCCGAGTACTGGGAGCGGCACACGCGGAACGCCAAGGGCTCCGCACAGACTTTCCGAGTGAGCCTGAACACCGCGCTCCGCTACTACAACCAGAGCGAGGCGGGTGAGCGCGGCCGGGCAGGGACGAGCCAACACGGGGACGGGCCGGGTCGCCCCGAGGCGGGTCCGAGCGTCCCCGAGGCTGAGGGACCCGCCCCGGACCCTTGACAGGGAGGCGCCGCGGGGACCGGACCCCGGTTTCGTTTTCGGTTCGGGGTTAATCTGTGCGGGCGGGTCAGACTCTCACACCATCCAGTGGATGTACGGCTGCGACGTGGGGTCCGACGGGCGCCTCCTGCGCGGGTACTGGCAATTCTCCTACGACGGCGCCGACTACATCGCCCTGAACGAGGACCTGCGCTCCTGGACGGCGGCGGCGGGCACGCAGGCTTGGAGAACCCAGCGCAAGTGGGAGCAGGCAGGTGGGGCTGAGCACCACAGGGACTACCTGGAGGGCAGGTGCTTGCAGTCTCTGAGGAGATACCTGGAGAACGGAAAAGACACGCTGCTGCGCGCAGGTACTGGGTCCCCGGTGTTGATGACCCCTGACCTTCCCTGGGAGGGGTGGGGGACTCCCCACAGGGGGCACATAGTGGGGTTCAGTGTCCGAACAGCGCCCCTTCTTCAGTCAGGAGAGGGACGGACACGCCTGGTTTCCATATTCTGTACCACAGAGACCCGCCCTCCCCTCAGGCCACCCTGTGTCCTCAGGACCCTGAAGTTACTCGGTTTGTGTGTTTGGGGGGGCTGGGGGGGAGAGGGAGGTTCGACATTCTCTGAAATAACGAATATGGCTTCCCTGGGGCCTGGCAGCCATCTGTGAACTCTCTCAGATCTCAGCTCTGACTCCTGCTTCTCTCAGTCACTCACCCTTCACCAGGGCAGGACAGAGTCAGTGTCTCCTGAGAGACCCAAACCTCCTTCCCTAACCCCATTCAGGAACTTTCCAAGGAATTAGGATTTTACCCAGTTTCTCCAGTCAAGCTTGTGTGTGGATTTTTACCTCCTTTGCAAACCAATTATCCTGTTCAACCTCATTGTGGAAGTAACACAAAATGTGAATTTTTTCAATTTTCTCCTCAGAACCCCCCAAAAGACACATCACCCACCACCCCTTCTCTGACCAGGAGGTCACCCTGAGGTGCTGGGCCCTGGGCTTCTACCCTGCCGAGATCACCCTGACCTGGCAGCGTGATGGGGAGGACCTGACCCAGGACACAGAGCTGGTGGAGACCAGGCCTTCAGGGGATGGAACCTTCCAGAAGTGGGCGGCTGTGCTGGTGCCTTCTGGAGAGGAGCAGAGATACACGTGCCGTGTGCAGCACCAGGGGCTGCCGGAGCCTGTCACCTTGAGATGGGGTGAGGAGGGGGACAGGGCACAGAGCCTGTTCTCAGGGAATCAAGGTTGGCCCCTCTGGGGAACAGTTGAGTGTCAGGCTGGGTCTGGGGTCACACCCTCTCCTTCCTCCCTTCCCAGAGCCCCCTTCTCAGCCCACCATCCTCACTGTGGGCATCATTGTGGTCCTGGCTCTTGGGGCTGTGGTCGCTGGAGCTGTGGTGGCAGCTGTGATCTGCAGGAGGAAGCGCTCAGGTAAGATGGGGGTAGTTTGGGGGGGATTCTGTCCAACATGGCAGGTCTTCAGTCTTGTCCCACTTTGGGGGTCTCCCTCCTGTATTAGTTCTCCTGCCCAATTAGCGGGAGCACCACCAGCCCCGGTGCTGTTGCTCACACTCCCCTGTGTGTGCCGCTCTCAGGTTTGCTCAGGAAAGACACGTTCACCTCCATAAGCTGGGCATGAACCTGGTTCCCAGGGTCACGGGGACTGTCCCTGTGAGCACAGACCGCCAGGCTGTACAGGCACAACCTGAACGCACAGAAGAAGGAGGCTGGTCAGTCCAGGAGCGTCTCCTTCCTGCGTGTTTCCTAGTCCTGCCCTCAGTCTTCAGAGTTCTGACGCTACCCGGGGGTCCGGGCCTAGAGAGCTGCTCTGTGGGCTCAGGACCCAGTGCTCTCCCCGACCTTCCCTGGATGTTTCCTTCCCACAGGTGGGAAAGGAGGACAGTACACTCAGGCTGCAAGTAAGTGTGGGCAGAGCTGGGGCCCTGGAATCCTAGGGACAGAGACCAGAGCCCTTGGATCCTCCTCTAGTCCCACCCCCTGGGCTCTGACCTTGGCCTGTTTGTTCCTCTCCAGACAGCGACAGTTCCCAGGGCGCCGATAAGTCTCTCTCGAACACTAGAGGTGAGACTCGAGACTGGAGTGGGTGGGATTGGGCAGAGGGGACAGGACTGGGTTTGGGGGTTCTTTGAGCGGGATGCTGGGAGCTTGCTCAGGATGTCACCACTTCTGTCACTCACCTGAGTCTCTTCATTCTTTTCTCTCACAGTGTGAGGCAGCTGCCCTGCTGGGTTCCTCACATCCCAGTGTTGTGACTCAAGAACTGCTGATTCTCCTTCTGCCCTGGGACTTGAGAGTGTCTGTGTCCTGTCACACACTGTGAGGGGGGAGACTGGCCCACCCCTGCCCACCAGACCCTCCACACTGACCTGCATTCTCTTCCCTGATGCTCTGGGCTGTGCCAGCAGAGACAGGACTCAGCCGTCTCCATCTGTGTTAGCTTCTTGTTTTCCTGAATAATGTTTCTCCCTTACTGAAATCACCATATGATTTGCATTTTTCTAATTCCTGTTTTGTGGGGTTGAGGGTTAATAATCGAAATCCCTGAAATTTGAGAAGAAAAATATAAAAATCTTGAGACCTTCCATGTGTTTTCTGTTTTGATTTGAGTCTGTCTGACTGGTGACCAGAGAGGCTGTGAGGGAAAGGGAGGGGACAGAGGTGTGCCCTGTCTGTCTCTGTCTCAGTCATTGTGGGCTTTGATGCACCTCCACCTCCTTTGTTGCTTTGGGGGAGGGGGGCGCCATCCTGGTTCTGCACTCATGGGTCACTCCTGGCAGGCCCAGGGAACCATATGGGGATCAGATCAGGTTGGCCACATGCAAGGTAAGCGCCTCCCCTTATACTGTCGCTCAGGCTCCCTCTAACCCCTGTGTCATCTCCTGAAGTCCCAGTGTGTTCTATTTTAAAAATTTCTAAATTCTGTATCCCAGAGATTGTGTGACCCACAACAAACCCTAACAGAATGAGAACATAATTTTTTTTTTTGTTCAGCAATAAAATCTGTTTATTTTATTTTGTTTCTTTTACCCCTTATGAGATAGTGGGGAATAGGGATTGGAAAGGATAAATTGTTACATAGTAGGTTCAACTAAAACTATTACTAAGGTTTTTGTCCATAGGTTAGGTAGACTAAATGAACAGATTTTCTTACAAAATGATTTTTCAGATTTTTAAAATTTCATGGGAGTAGTGCAACACAATGCACATAACATCTTTAAATAAACCCAGGTTTAATCATTGTTTTTTGTTTACTGGTATTTTTTTAAATTTATTTTTAATTAGTGAATCACCGTGAGGGTACAGTTACAGATTTATACACTTTTGTGCTTATGCTTCCCTCATACAAAGTTCGGGAACCCATCCCTTCACCAGTGCCCATTCTCCACCACCAGTAAACCCAGCATCTCTCCCACCCTCCCCAATCCCATCTCCCCCCACCCCACGAGAACATAACATTTTATTGTAAATTTTAACTTCGGTTTACAAACAAGCGTCAATTGCCTCAAACTGCAAGTGCTTCCCTTGGGCAGAGCCTCACCCATGAGTAAACTTTCTCCTTGGCCTCGGGCAGCATTTGTAGCTGCCATTCATGTCTTACCTCACACCTAATATTCCAGGAGTAGCACATTTAGTGGGGTTTAAAGTAGAAGGCAACCAATCTTAGAGGGAAATATATTTTTACAGACATGTATATACATAATATATATATTGAATTTATTTAGTATTTTCACTCCTCTCTGTTTTTAAGAGTTGGGGCGGAAGGGCAGTGCACAATATTCTGTGACCTGATTTCCAGAGACCAGCTCTATTCAGGAGTCCATCACTGTTGCCTCATTAGAATAAAGATGCTCTTATTCCTCTCCCATCCCCTCAAATTCATGAAGTTTCAGGAGCCCTGTGTCAGGAAGCACAGGAACAGACAAATATTAGAACTGAATATGTGTCTAAAACTTTGACCACTGAGGAAATTCCAAGAGTTCTAAAGGCTTTCTACCAGAAATGGGAATGAAGCAAAAATGTGTGTGTTACTATAAACCTCAAAATCACAACTTCAGTTGAGATAATTGGGCAGAATCCCAAGCTTACCCACCACATCCCTCACTTTCACATAGAACTTCTGCCTTGGCTAAGTCCACACATTTCTGGAATGACCCTCTCAATTGTGTTTGCAACTGTCCTTTAGTTCTCTCTGCCCATCCTCGAAAGGTTATTTTTGAGGATAAACTTTAAAAAGCTCATATGTAAAGCTGGTTAATAATCCTGGGACTCTCATACTTTTCGAGGGCATCTATGACAAAAATTCCCTTCTTAGGGCTTCCCCTAATAAATTCCTTCTGAGTTTAACCTCATCTTGGCTTCACTTAGAGGATGTAGACTGGACTATCAAAGCCATTTCTGTTGCTACACCAACACCAATGTTTGATTCAATCCTTTAGCTCCTTTGTTCCCTTAGATTCTTCTGTCACCATCTGATTTTACTTGGTTTTATCTCTTTGAGCTAATAGAAAATTGTTCTTCCAAGCCACCAATTTTAGGATTATTTGTTACAAAGTAATAAGTATTAATAAGGTTTTCTTGTTTCTGCTGTTCTATAGATATTACTTCCATTGACTTTGTTTCCTGAGCCTTGTAACTGTTATTCATATTAGCTTCAGTTTCTTCTCTTCTACTTCTTCCTTTTACATTTTAAATGTATCTTTTCTTTTCCTTTCTTTTTTTTTTCTTTTTGGGTCACACCAGGCAATGCACAGGGGTCACTCCTGGCTCTGCATTCAGGAATTACCCCTGGTGGTGCTCAGGGGACCATATGGGATGCTGGGAATCGAACCTGGGTTGGCCGCGTGCAAGGCAAATGCCCTCCCCACTGTGCTATCACTCCAGCCCCAAAACTGAGAAGAGCTTTTTTTTTTTTTTTTTTTTTTTCTTTTTGGGTCACACCCAGCGATGCTCAGGGGTTACTCCTGGCTTTGCACTCAGGAATTACTCTTGGCAGTGCTTCGGGGACCATATGGGATGCCGGGGATCGAACCCGGGTCGGCAGTGTGCAAGGCAAACACCCTACGTGCTGTGCTATCGCTCCGGCCCCTTCTTTTCCTTTCATTGACATTATAATGACAGAAGTAAGAAGTGTGTGCTTGTACATGTGTGTATGTTGTGTGTATGTTGAGGTACAACTGTCACAAACATATCTGTTTTAATATATGATGAAAAGGGGGATATATTTTGAGGAAATAAGTGTTACGTGAGTGGCAGAAATGTAAATTTCCCAGTAAAAGGAAGAATAAGGAGCTGGAGCGATAGCACAGTGGGTAGGGCATTTGCCTTGCATGCTGCTGACCTAGGTTCGATTCCCATGATCCCATATGGTCCCCCGAGCACCATCAGGAGCAATTCCTGAGTGCAGAGCCAGGAGTAACCCCTGTGCATCGACAAGTGTGACCCCAAAAGCAAAAATAATAATAATAATAATAAGGGGTAATATTTGCAAATATTTCTTCTTCCATACTAAAATAATATAGGGCATATTTCATATTTTAAAAATATTTTCTCATCATTCAATGAAAAATTTGTTCAATGTATTATAAAAAAATAATAATAGCATCTTTACTCTCAAGGATGGCTAATAAAAAAGTAAAGAGTGCTATAATTGGCCTAAAGATAAAAATTGTGTGCTAGTCAAGCCTCTTAAGAATTGATGTAAACAGTTGATGTTTTGCCCTGCGCTCCTGCCTGCTGTTTCCTGGGTGTTTGAAAAGTTTGACTCAAAACATGGATATTAGACCAAATTGTACAATTTCTATCAATAATATGAATGACAAAATTTAGAAAGAAAGACTAAAGAGATGCCTATATACCCTGTTTTCTCAGTTTGGCCCTGAGGTAGATATTGTGGCTTTAAAGACCATGAACATGAGGGGACAAGCTTTTGTTATGTTTTTTTTTTTTAGTTTATTTTTAATTAGAGAGTCATCGTGAGGGTACAGTTACAGATCCATACATCTTTGTGCTCATGTTTCCCCCATACAAAGTTCGATAACCCATCCCTTCACCAGTGCCCATTCTCCACCACCAGTAAACCCAACATCCCTCCCCCCCTCCCCAGTCCTGTCTCCCTCCACCCCACCCTGCCACTATGGCAGGGAATTCCCTTTTGTTCTCTCTTTCTGATTAGGAGTTGTGGTTTGCAATAAAGGTGTTGAGTGGCCATTGTGTTCAGTCTCTAGTCTGTATTTGGCCCGCATCACCCTTCCCCCACATGACCTCCAACCACATTTTACTTGGTGGTCCCTTCCCTGAGTTACCCAGAATGAGAGACCAGCCTCCAAGCCATGGAGACAATCTCCTGGTACTTATTTCTACTATGCTTGGACGTTAATCTTATAGTCTATTATTCTATATTCCACAGATGAGTGCAGTCTTTCTATGTCTGTCTCTCTCTTTCTGACTCATTTCACTTAGCATGAAACTTTTCATGCCGATCTACTTAAATAAAAAATTTGTGACCTCCTTTTTTCTAACAGCTGCATAGTATTCCATTGTATAGATGTACCAAAGTTTCCTCAACCAGTCATCCGTTCTAGGGCATTCAGGTTTTTTCCAGATTCTGGCTATTGTTAACAGTGCTGCGATGAACATACATGTGCAGATGCCATTTCGATTATACTTTTTTGCCTCTCTGGGATATATTCCCAGCAGTGGTATTGCTGGGTCAAATGGGAGCTCAATTTCTAATTTTTTGAGAATCGTCCATATTGTTTTCCAGAAGGGCTGAACCAGTCGGCATTCCCACCAGCAGTGTAGAAAAGTCCCTTTCTCCCTATATCCTCTCCAACAGCGGTTGCTTTTGTTGTTTTGGATGTGCGCTAGTCTCTGTGGTGTGAGGTGGTATCTTGTGGTTGTTTTGATCTGTATCTCTCTGATGATTAGTGATGTAGAGCACTTTCATGTGCCTTTTAGCCATTCGTATTTCTTCCTTGGTAAAGTTTCTGTTCATTTCTTCGCCCCATTTTTTGATGGGGTTGGATGTTTTCTTCTTGTAGAGTTGAACTGATATCTTTTTAAGTATCAGAATGCAAGCTTGACATGATGTTATTTTAATGTCTTCAAGTAAGCAATCTTAGCCTCAACAGTAAGTTGTACATTGTACACTTGCTTTGGCGATACTTGAAAAACATTAAATTTGCTAGAATAAGGTGGATTCCTTAATTTCTTCCTTAATTCTACCTTAAAACATTATTAAATAACTTTTGCCCAGTACCTGGCGGAGAGGTAGTTTATTTCCAGCCCTGCCAGCTCCTTCCATCAGCTGTGTGGACCTCCCCGACAGTGACCCATTCCCCGCACACATCCCAACCCAGAATCCTGAGGGCAACACCTCCCAGCATCCCTCAGGACCTACAGTGTGGCAGGGGGCGTGGTTTCCAAGGGCGCTGATATTTTCCCCTTTCCCAGCACTCTGGACTCACATCTCAATCTCCATTTGTTGATTATCATCTCTCTCAATGTCAATGGTCTAAATGCACCAATTAAGAGACACAGAATGGCAAACTGGATTCAGAAACTGAACCCAACATTCTGCTGCCTACCAGAAACACATGTGAGCAGTCGGAGCAAACAGAGACTCAAAGTCGAAGGGTGGAAAACAATCCTGCTAGCAAACAACTCCCTCAAAAAAAGCTGGGGTGGCCATACTAGTATCTGACAACATAGGTTGAGAAAGATTAGAAGGGACAACATGGACAACATTTTAATAATCAAGGGATATGTACAGCAGGAATTTATACTTCTATAAATTTATACTTCTAAAAGTATATATTTGTTTAGAAGTTTATACTTCTAAACAAATATGCACCCAAGGAGGGACCAGCTAAGTACTTAAAACAACTGATAATAGATTTTAAGAAGGACATTGGGAGCAACACAATAGTAGTTGGAGACTTCAACACCAGCTAATCTGTTGAGTGAACATTCGTTCAGTCAGAGGGTCTGAGACAAGGAACACAAGAGAAATGATATTTCTTGTATGGCCCGGACTTGCTCAGATCCTGTGACAAAAGGTCCTGAGATCTTCTTTTATTACCATCCTACCTCTAAAAGGCTCAATACAGTGACGTCATCCAAAGAAGTTACAGAAAGAACATTGAGGCAGCAAGGCATGTATTGTTTACTTCTGTCTGCAAATCAGTGGATTTAGGCCTCTGGAAACAGATACAGAACCAAAACTGTAACCAAAACCTTTCCTGGACTACAAGCATCTGGGTTTGCAGCCCAAAGACAAACCAGGCAGCATCTGGAATCTATATCCCAAAGACTAGGCTGGGCTAGCACCTGGAATATGCTTGTCAAAGACCAGGCTGGGTTTAGCACCTGAAATCTGCATGTCAAAGACAAACCAGGCTTCTGGGAAAAAAGCAAAACTGACTCTTTCAATAAACAAATTATTTACTGAAGGCAGCTTAAAGGAAAAGATGTTCTGCTTCATCCAAACCACTAGGACACAGGAGAAATCTCACCCATTTTCATGGATCCCTATGTTCCTGCCTGTGTGTGGTGCAGTCTACATGGGCTCATCCTGATGGCTCAGTCCAGCCCCCACAGTTATCATCTCTGGATAGATCAACAAGATTAAAACTCAGCAAGGAAACACTGAAGGAAGAAGGAAGGAAGAAACAGAAAGAAAGGGCTAATAGATGTACACAGGACTTCACGTCCCCCCCCCCAAAAAAAAATGAATACACATTCTTTTTCAGTGCACATGGGACGTTCTCCAAAATAGACCACTTTCTAGGTCACAAAACATACCTCAATAGCATCAGGAAGATAGAAATTGTATCAACTATCTTCTCAGACCACAACGCACTGAAGATAGAAGTTTATCACACACAGACTAGAAGAACCAAATCAAACAGCTTCAACTTTAAGAACTCAATGTTGAACAACAAATGGGTCAGAGAGGAAATCAAGGAAGAAATCAAAAGACACCTGAAAACAAGTGAAAATGAAGACATGGGCTACCAGAACCTGTGGGATGCAGCTAAAGCTATGTTAAGAGTAAAAT